>NC_088198.1:2035283-2129103 GCF_028769735.1 Zonotrichia leucophrys gambelii | reverse complement strand
GGCTTCAGCCCCACCCCAACTCTGACCCCAACCCCAACCCCACCCCCAGCCCGACCCAAACCCCCGCCCCACCCCAAATCTCAAGCCCAAACCCCGCCCCCCAACCCCAACTCAGACCCCCCAAACCCCAGCCCAACCCTACCCCGACCCCAACCTGGCTTCAGCCCCAACCCCAAAACTCTGCCCCCCCACCCCCAACTCCAAACCCCAAACTGTGACCCTAATCCCAACCCTGACCCAAATCCCAGCCCAGTCCCAACTCAGCCCTGACCCCAACTCTGACCCCAACCCCAATTCCAGCCCCAGTCCCAACTCCAGTTCTGACCTCAGCCCCAGCTCCAATCCCAACCCCGACCCCAACTCCTGAGCCCAATCCCAACTCCAGCCCCAACCCCAGCCCTGACCCCAGCCCCAACTGCAGCCCCAGCCCCAATCCCATCCCTAATCCTGACCCCAACCCCAATCCCAACCCCAATTCCAGCCCCAGTCCCAACTCCAGTTCTGACCTCAACCCCAGCTCTAATCCCATCTCCAGCCCCGACCCCAGTCCCAACCCTGACCCCAACCCCAATCCCATCCCCAATCCCATCCCCAATCCCAACCCCAATCCCAACCCCAATCCCAATCCCAACCCCAATTCCAGCCCCAGTCCCAGCTCCAATTCTGACCTCAGCCCCAGCCCCAACCCCAGCCCCGACCCCAGCCCTGACCCCAGTCCCAACTCCAGCTCCATCCCCAATCCCATCCCTAATCCTGACCCCAACCCAATCCCATCCCCAATCCCAACCCTGACCCCAATCCCAATCCCAACCCAATTCCAGCCCCAGTCCCAACTCCAGTTCTGACCTCAGCCCCAGCTCCAATCCCAACTCTGAGCCCAGTCCCATCTCCAGCCCCAATCCCATCCCTAATCCTGACCCCAACCCCAACCCCAATCCCAATTCCAACCCCAATCCCAACCCCAATTCCAGCCCCAGTCCTGACTCCAGTTCTGACCTTAACCCCAGCTCCAACCCCATCCCCAATCCCGACCCTGACCCCAACCCTCACCCCAACCCCAATCCCAACCCCAATCCCAATTCCAACCCCATCGCCAATCCCAACCCTTACCCCAACCCCAATTCCAGCCCCAATCCCAACCCCAATCCCAGTCCCAACTCCAATCCCAGCCCCAACCCCAGCCCTGACCCCAGTCCTAACTCCAGCCCCAGCCCCGATCCCATCCCTAATCCTGACCCCAACCCCAATCCCATCCCTAATCCTGACCCCAACCCCAATCCCAGCCCAACCCCAGCCCCATTTCCGCCCCAGGTACTCCATGCAGGAGATGTACGACGTGGTGGCCAACGTGGAGGACTACAAGAACTTCGTGCCCTGGTGCAAGAAATCCGTGGTGGTGTCGCGGCGCCAGGGCCACCTCAAGGCGCAGCTGGAGGTGGGGTTCCCGCCCGTGCTGGAGCGCTACACCTCCATCGTCACCCTGGTGCGGCCCCACCTGGTCAAGGTGAGCTCAGCACGGGCTGGAGAAGCTTCTGGAGAAACCCTGAGGGAGCTGGGAAGGGGCTCAGCCTGCAGGGAAGGAGGATCAGGGGGGAATTTTCACCCTTAATGGGAGAGCAGGGTTGGGATCTGCTCCCAGAACAGCAGGAGGAGAAGGAGCAGTCCCAGGTTCAGGATGGACATGAAAAAAGGAATTTCCTCATGGTCAAGCTTTGGAACTGCCTGGAGGGAAAGAGGTGCAGGAGGGGAATTTTCACCCCACGAGTCCTTAATGGGAGAGTGAGGTTGGGATCTGCTCCCAGAACAGCAGGAGAAGGAACAGCTCTGAATTCCTCCAGGGCAGGTTCAGGATGGACATCAGGAGGAATAAAAGGTGGTCAGGCTTTGGAACTGCCTGGAACAGGAGGCTCAGGGAGGAATTTTCACCCCAGGGTCAGGATCTGCTCCCAGGGGAGAGGTTCAGGTTGGACACCAAGGAAATTTCCTCTTGGCAAAGGTGGTGGAACTGCCTGGAGAGCAGGTTCAGAGGGGAATTTTCACCCCAGGGTCAGGATCTGCTCCCAGGGAATTCCAGGATGAGGTGGAGCAGCCCCAAATTCCTCCAGGAGAGGGTCAGGATGGAATTTCAGGAGGAATAAAAGGTGGTCAGGCTCTGGAACTGCCTGGAGAACAGGAGGCTCAGGGGGGAACTTTCACCCCAAAACTCCAATTCCTCCAGGAGAGGATCAGGATGGACATCAGGAGGAATAAAAGGTGGTCAGGCTCTGGAACTGCCTGGAACAGGAGGTTCAGGGGGGAATTTTCACCCCAGGGTCAGGATCTGCTCCCAGGGAACACCAAGAGAAGGAGAATCAGCCTCGGGTTGTTCCAGGGCAGTTCAATTTGGAATTTCCCCACGGAAGGAGCTCTCAGGCTTTGGAAGTGCCCGGGGAAGTTCAGAGGTGTCCAGGACGTGGCACCGGGGGAATCTCAGACCGGGCTGGAGCCGGGAGAGTTTCCCATCCTCGGGGACAATCCCGGTGCTCCCTGAGCTCCCATTTCCCCTCCCCAGGCCGGGCTGGATCCAGGAGGGTTTTCCATCCTCAGGGATGCTCCCATTTCCCCCTCCCCAGGCTGGGCTGAATCTGGGAGTGTTTCCCATCCTCGGGGATGATCCCGGTGCCTCCCTGAGCTCCCGTTTCCCCCTCCCCAGGCCGGGCTGGATCCAGAAGGGTTTTCCATTCTCGGGGATGCTCCCGGTGCCCCTCCGCCGGCCGGGCTGATCCCAGTGCTCCCCGGTGCTCCCCTGAGCTCCCATTTCCCCCTCCCCAGGCCAGGCTGGACCTGGGAGTGTTTTCCCATCCTCGGGGATGATCCCGGTGCTCCCCTGAGCTCATCATTGGGAGGAAATGGGGGCAATGGGGGGAGAAATGGGGAGCATGGGGGGAATGGGAGCATTTCCCCCTCCCCAGGCCAGGCTGATCCCGGTGCCCCCCTGAGCTCCCGGTGCCCCCCTGAGCTCCCGGTGCCCCCTCCCCAGGCTGGGCTGATCTCGGTGGTCCCAGGTGGCTCCCGGTGCCCCCCTGATCCCCCGTCTCTCCCTCCCCAGGCCGGGATGATCCCGGTGCCCTCCTGAGCTCCCGTTTCTCCCTCCCCAGGCTGGGCTGAATCTGGGAGTGTTTCCCATCCTCGGGGATGATCCCGTTGCCCTCCTGAGCTCCCGTTTCCCCCTCCCCAGGCCAGGCTGATCCCGGTGGTCCCCGGTGCCCCCCTGATCCCGGTCTCTCCCTCCCCAGGCCGGGCTGATCCCGGTGCCCCCTGATCCCCGGTGTCTCCCTCCCCAGGCCGGGCTGAATCTGGGAGTGTTTCCCATCCTCGGGGATGATCCCGGTGCCCCCCTGATCCCCCGTCTCTCCCTCCCAGGCCGGGATGATCCCGGTATTCCCCGGTGCCCCCCTGATCCCCGGTGCCCCCTGATCCCCGTCTCTCCCTCCCAGGCCGGGCTGATCCCGGTGCCCCCCTGATCCCCGGTGCCCCCCTGAGCTCCCGGTGCCCCCTGATCCCCGTCTCTCCCTCCCAGGCCGGGCTGATCCCGGTGTTCCCCGGTGCCCCCCTGATCCCCGTCTCTCCCTCCCAGGCCGGGCTGATCCCGGTGCCCCCCTGAGCTCCCGGTGCCCCCTGATCCCCGTCTCTCCCTCCCAGGCCGTCTGCACCGACGGGCGCCTCTTCAACCACCTGGAGACCAACTGGCGCTTCAGCCCCGGCATCCCCGGCTACCCCCGCACCAGCACCGTGGATTTCTCGGTACGAGCCCGGCCCGGCTCTGCCCCCCCCGGGGGAAGGCGGAGCTCACCCACCCTCACCTCTTCCTCCTCCTCCTCCTCCTCCTCCTCAGATCTCCTTCGAGTTCCGCTCCCTGCTGCACTCCCAGCTGGCCACCGTGTTCTTCGACGAGGTGGTCAAGCAGATGGTGGCCGCCTTCGAGCGCCGAGCGGCCAAAACCTTCGGGCCCGAGACGCGAATCCCGCGGGAGCTGATGTTCCACGAGGTGCACCAGACGTGAGGGGCGGAGCGGGGCCCGCCCCGAGCCCAAACCCCCCCAAAAATATTTATTCAACCAAGTGCGTTTCTCTCTCTCCTCCGCTGCTGTTGCCTCAACGCCCCCCCCGGGGCTGCTGTGAGCCCCCTGCCCTCAATCCCAGCAGCTGATTTTGCAGCTGGTTTGGGGTTTTAAGGTTTGGTTTCGTTGTTGGTTTGGTTTTTTTTTTTTTTTTGTTTTTTTTTTTAACCCTTTTTTGGTTCTTTTTAAGCTCCTCAGCCAGGCTGGAGGGCCCTGATAGGGGCAGCTCTGGTAGGAATGGGGAGGGGGTGGAAAAGCTGCAGTGAGCCCCCTCCCCTCAATCCCAGGAGCTGATTTTAGGTTTTAAGTTTTGGTTTAGTTTTTTTTTTTTTTTCTTTATTTTTAACCCTTTTTTGTTGTTGTTTTTAAGCTCCTCAGCCAGGCTGGAGGGCCTCAATGGGGGCAGCTCCTGCTGTGCTCTGGGATGGGTGAGGGAAAAGCTGCTGGGACCCCTCCCCTAATCCCAGGAGCTGATTTTGAGGTTTAAATTTTGGTTAATTTTTTTTTTTTTTTACCCTTTTTTTGGTTCTTTTTAAACTCCTCAGCCAAGCTGGAGGGCCCCAATGGGGGCAGCTCCGGTAGAGGAACAGGGAGGGGGTGGGAAAAGCTGCTGGGACCCCCTCCCCAATTCCTCCCCAAGGAACAAAAAAAGGGAAGGAGGAGCCCCCCACCCACCCACCCAAAAGCATCGCACACTTTGCACAAGCCACACGCACAGGGTGGGGAGGGGGCGGCTCCTGCTGCCCCCCCCCATCACCCCCACGGTCCCCCCCCCCCCCCCAGCGACCCCACCCCTATTTTGGGGGGGGGGGGTGGGAAGGTCTCAGCTCCTCCCCCCTCCCCTTTAACCACAGGGGGGTGAGGGGGTCCCCGAGCCCCCCCTGGCCCAAGGAAGGAAAGGCTTGGCCAGGCCAATAAAGAGAATTTTCCAAGGGTCAGCAGCCTCCTGCTCCTCATTGAGGGGGGGTTTTGGGGTGGGGGCTGCATGCTGGGACCCCCAGGTGGGGTGGGGGCACCAAGGGAAGGGATTTGGAGGGGGGGGGTGGTTTGTTAATAAAAACATTTATTTTGCATTTTTTTGTTGTTGTTTGTACAGAAGTGCCCGAGAGCTGCGAGGAGCCGGGGTGGGTGGGTTTCAGGGTGGGTTTCAGGGTGGGTTCCAGGGTGGGTGGGGGGCGTGGGGAGGGGTCCCAGCTCTGGCTCCCAGGGGCTTCAGGCAGGGTTGGGGGGCACTGGGGGGGTCACACAAACACGGGGGGGGCACGGCCAGGGGAGGATGAGGAGTGTATCGAGTCCCTGCGGGGGGGCCCGGACACGGGGCTGGACTGAACCCCTCTCGGGGGGCTGCAGGGGGGGGCAGGAGGGTGGGACCCCCTCCCCAAAACCCTGCCAGGACCCCCCCACCCAGCCCAGCAATGCGGGAACCCGGGGGGGGGGCTCCCAATGTGTGGGGAGCCCGGGGGGGCTCCCAGTGTGCGCAGTGAGAGCTGCTGGGGTGGGCGGGGGGCTCTGCAGACCCCCCCCCAAGCAGCGGGGCGGGGTGTGGGGGGACCCCAGGGTGGGCTGGGGGTCCCGAGGGGGGTTCAGTGGCGGGGGTGGCCGGGCCGGGCCCGGCAGTGCTGCGTTCTTCCCTGGGGGAGCCCCGTCCCCGTCCCCGTCCCTTCTCAGGCCGATTTGTAGCCCACGAGCTGCATCAGGCCCTGGGTGCTCATGGATTTGGGCCTCTCCAGGGGGAAGCCCAGGGCTCGGCTCCAGATGAGCTGCGACAGAACGCCCAGAGCTCGCGAAACGCCGAACAGAACGGTGTAGTAATTCATCTCCTTCATGCCGTAGTACTGCGGGGGACAGGGCGGGGTCAGAGCGGGGTCAGAGGGACAGACAGACAGAGGGACAGACAGACAGACAGACAGACAGACAGAGGGACAGACAGACAGACAGACAGACAGACACAGGGACAGGTGGGACAGACACACGGACAGACAGGAAGGAGAACAGAGCTCAGGACACAGCAAAGAGAACGGTGTAGTAATTCATCTCCTTCATGCCGTAGTACTGCGGGGACAGAGCGGGGTCAGAGGGGACAGACAGACAGAGAGACAGACAGACACAGGGACAGGTGGGACAGGGACAAATGGGCAAGGAGAGGGAAACAGGGAGAGGGAGGAAGGGATGGAGGGATGGATGGATGGATGGATGGATGGATGGATGGATGGATGGATGGATGGATGGATGGATGGATGGGGAGAGGAATGGGCTGGGAGAGGGACAGACAGAGGGACAAACAGGAAGGAGAACAGGGAGAGGGACAGACAGACAGGAAAGAGAACAGAGCGGGTTCAGAGCGGGCACAGAGGGGACAGACAGACAGACACAGGGACAGACACAGGGACAGGTGGGACAGGGACAAATGGGCAAGGAGAGGGAAACAGGGAGAGGGAGGAAGGGATGGAGGGATGGGGAGAGGGATGGATGGGGAGAGGGATGGGCAGGGAGAGGGACAGACAGAGGGACAAACAGGAAGGAGAACAGAGCGGGGTCAGAGCGGGCACAGAGGGGACAGACAGACAGAGGGACAGACAGACAGACAGAGGGACAGGCGGGACAGACACACGGACAGACAGGAAGGAGAACAGAGCTCAGGACACAGCAAAGAGAACGGTGTAGTAATTCATCTCCTTCATGCCGTAGTACTGCGGGGACAGAGCGGGGTCAGAGGGACAGACAGACAGAGAGACAGACAGAGGGACAAACAGACAGAGGGACAGACAGACAGAGGGACAGAGAGACAGACAGACACAGGGACAGGTGGGACAGGGACAAATGGGCAAGGAGAGGGAAACAGGGAGAGGGAGGAAGGGATGGAGGGATGGGGAGAGGAATGGGCTGGGAGAGGGACAGACAGACAGGAAAGAGAACAGAGAGAGGGACACACAGGACAAAGGACAGACAGGGAGAGGGACAGACAGACATGGACAGACAGGGCAAGGGATAGACAGGGAGAAGGACACACAGACAGGGACAGGGACACATGGACAAGAGGAAGGACACACAGAACAGGGAGAGGGATGAGGATGTGCAAAGGGATACGTGACCAAGGAAAAGGAGAGACTGACATGAAAAGGGACAGACAGACAGGGAGAGGGACACACAGACAGGAAAGAGAACAGAGAGAGGGACACAGAACGAAGGACAGACAGGGAGAGGGAAGGACAGACAGGGAGAGGGAAGGACAGACAGGGACACATGGACAGGAGGAAAGACAGAACAGGGAGAGGGATGTGGACACAGAAAAGGATGCACAGGCAGAGAAAAGGACAGACTGACAGGAAAAAGGACAGACAGCACAGAAGGACATGTGGACAAGAGGAAGGACAGACAGAACAGGGAGAGAGATGTGGACGTGCAAAGGGATGTGTGGCCAAGGAAAAGGACAGACTGACAGGAAAAGGGACAGACAGGGAGAGGGACAGAGAGATGGACACAGACAGGGAGAGGGACACATAGGAGAAAAGGCAGAACAGGGAGAGGGATGTGGGCATGCAAAGGGACACATGGACAGACTGACAGGAAAAGGACAGACTGACAGGAAAAGGACAGACAGGGAGAGGGACACACAGAGCAAAGGACAGACAGGGAGAGGGATGGACAGACAGGGAGAGGGACACATAGGAGAAAGGACAGAACAGGGAGAGGGATGTGGACATGAAAAGGGACACATGGACAGACTGACAGGAAAAGGACAGACAGCACAGACACAACCAGAGGCACACAGCACCCAGCGCTCACCTGCAGCAGGACCCCGCTGTGGGCATCCACGTTGGGCCAGGGGTTCTTGGCCTTGCCCTGCTCCAGGAGCACGTTGGGCACGATCTTGTAGAGCTGAGCCACCAGCTTGAACAGGGGGTCCTTGGGCAGGTGCTTGAGGGCGAACTCCCGCTGGCAGGTGTAGCGCGGGTCCGTCTTGCGCAGCACCGCGTGCCCGTAGCCTGGCACCACCTGTGGGCATTGGGGTCACAGCTGCTGCAGGGATGGGGGGCAGAGCTGCTCCTGAGCACTGGGGTGGGCCCTGAGCCCCAGCATGGCCACCCTGAGCCCCTGGGGGGGGCCCTGAGCCCCTGGGATGGGACCTGGAACAGCCCTTGAGCCCCTGGGGTGGGCCCTGGAATGACTCCTGAGCTCTGGGATGGCACCTGAGCCCCAGCACAGCCACCCTGAGCCCTGGGATGGGACCTGGAACAGACCCTGGGACCCTGAGATGGCTCCTGAGCCCTGGGATGGGCCCTGGAACGGCCCTTGAGCCCCTGGGATGGGCCCTGGAACAGACGCTGAGCCATGGAATGGCACCTGAGCCCCAGCATGGCCACCCTGAGCCCCTGGGGGGGGCCCTGAGTCCCTGGGACGGGACCTGAACCAGCCCTTGAGCCCCTGGGGTGGGCCCTGGAACAGACCCTGGGACCCTGGAATGGCCCCTGAGCCCCTGGGGTGGGCCCTGGAATGGCCCTTGAGCCTCTGGGATGGGCCCTGGAACAGCTCCTGAGCCCCTGGGGTGGGACCTGGAACAGACCCTGGGACCCTGAAATGGCCCCTGACCCTTGGGATGGGCCCTGGAACAGACCCTGGGACCCTGGAACGGTCCCTGAGCCCTGGGATGGGCCCTGGAACAGACCCTGAGCCATGGAATGGCACCTGAGCCCCAGCACAGCCACCCTGAGCCCCTGGGGTGGGCCCTGAGCCCCTGGGATGGGCCCTGGAACAGACCCTGGGACCCTGAGATGGCTCCTGACCCTTGGGATGGGCCCTGGAACAGCCCCTGGGACCCTGGAATGGCCCTTGAGCCCTAGGGTGGGCCCTGGAACAGCCCCTGGGATCCAGAAATGGCCCCTGAGCTCTGGGATGGGCCTTGGAATAGGACCTGGAACAGCCCCTGAGCCATAGAATGGCACCTGAGCCCCAGCACAGCCACCCTGAGCCCTGGGGTGGGCCCTGAGCCCCTGGGGTGGGCCCTGAAATGACTCCTGAGCCCTGGGATGGGCCCTGGAACAGACCCTGGCACCCTGAAATGGCTCCTGAGCCCCTGGAATGGCCCTTGAGCCCTGGGATGGGACCTGGAACAGTCCCTGGGACCCTGATATGGCTCCTGAGCCCTTGGGATGGGCCCTGGAACAGCCCCTGGGACTCTGGAACAGTCCCTGAGCCCCAGCACAGCCACCCTGAGCACCTGGGATAGGCCCTGAATTGGCCCCTGAGCTCTGGGATGGGCCTTGGAATGGAACCTGGAACAGCCCCTGAGCCATAGAATGGCACCTGAGCCCCAGCACAGCCACCCTGAGCCCTGGGGTGGGCCCTGGAATGGCCCTTGAGCCCTGGGGTGGGCCCTGGAACAGACCCTGGGACTCTGGAATAGGACCTGGAACAGGCCCTGAGCCATAGAATGGCACCTGAGCCCCAGCACAGCCACCCTGAGCTCAGGGATGGGCCCTGGGATGGGCTCTGAACCCTGGAATGGGACCTGGAACGGCTCCTGAACCCTGGAACAGGCCCTGAAATGGCCCCTGAACCCTGGAACGGCCCTTGAGCCCTGGGATGGGCCCTGGGATGGGCCTGAAACGGGCCCTGAGCCCTGGGATGGGCCCAGAGCTCTGCAACAGCCCCTGAACCCCTGGAACAACAGCCCTGAGCCCCAGCAGGGCCCCCCTGAGCCCTGGAACAGGTTCTGGAATGGGACCTGAGCCCCTGGGACGGGACCTGAGCCCCAGCACAGCCCCCTGAGCTCTGGAACAGCCCCTGAGCCCTGGGATGGGACCTGAAACGGGACCTGGAACAGCCCCTGAGCCCCCCCTGAGCCCCAGGATGGTCCCTGAGCCCCCCTGAGCCCTGGAACAGGTTCTGGAACGGCTCCTGAGCCCCTGGAATGGGAACTGAGCCCCTGGGATGGGACCTGAGCCCTGGGATGGGCCCTGAAACGGGACCTGGAACAGCCCCTGAGCCCCCCTGAGCCCCAGGATGGTCCCTGAGCCCCCCTGAGCCCCAGCAGGGCCCCCCTGAGCCCCAGGATGGTCCCTGAGCCCCCCTGAGCCCCAGCAGGCCCCCAGGCTGACCCTGCCCGAGTTGAGCGTGTTCCAGATGAAATCTCTCAGCTTCTCGTCAGACACGTCCTTGCCCAGCTCCTTCTGCAGGTCCGTGAGCCACAGCAGCACCTCCTGTGGGCATGGAGGGAGTGAGGGAACGGGGACAGACGGACAGGGGGACACAGGGACAGGGGGATGGAGGGGGTGAGGGAATGGGGACAGACAGACAGGGGGACACAGGGACAGGGGGATGGGGACAGACAGCGGGAAAGGAGGGAGTGAGGGCAGGGAATGGGGGGGAGAGGGACAGATGGACAGGGGGACACAGGGACAGACAGACAAGGAGATAGAGGGATGTGGGGATGGGGACACAGAGGGACAGAGGGACAGGGGGACATGGGGACAGAGGGTCACAGGGATGGGAGAGGGACATGGACAGGGAAAGTGACATGGACAAGAGTGACAGAGTGACAGGGAGAGGGACAGACAGACAGGGAGAAGAGGGACACACGGACAGGGACACACAGACAGGGCAAGGAGGGACACACGGACAGGGAGAGGAGGGACACACGGACAGGAAGAAGGACATACAGACAGGGACACATGGACAGGAAGGACACACAGACAGGGAGCAGGGACACACGGACAGGAAGGACACACGGACAGGGAGCAGGGACACACGGACAGGGAGCAGGGACACACGGACAGGGAGAGAAGGGACACACGGACAGGGAGCAGGGACACACGGACAGGAAGGACACACGGACAGGGAGCAGGGACACACGGACAGGAAGGACACACGGACAGGGAGACATGGACAGGGAAAGGAGGGACACACAGACAGGAAGGAGGACACACAGCCAGGGAGCAGGGACACACGGACAGGGAGAGAATGGACATGTGGACAGGGAGAAGGACACACAGACAGGGACACATGGACAGGAAGGAGGACACATAGACAGGGGGCAGAGACACACAGACAGGAACACACAAACAGGAAAGACACACGGACAGGGAGCAGGGACACACGGACAGGAAGGACACACGGACAGGGAGCAGGGACACACGGACAGGAAGGACACACGGACAGGAAGGACACACGGACAGGAAGGACACACGGACAGGAAGGACACACGGACGGGAAGGACACACGGACACGGAGCAGGCCCCACCTGGTTGGCCAGCCCGTGCAGGGGCCCGGCCAGGCCGTTCATGGCGGCGGCGAAGGCCAGGTAGGGGTCGGACAGGGCGCTGCCCACCAGGTGGCTCGTGTGGGCACTGACGTTCCCGCCCTCGTGGTCACTGCGGGGGAGAGCCCGTGAGCACCCCAGAGACACCGACAGCCCGATCCTGGCCCCAAAACAGCTCCATCTGACCCCAAAAACAGCTCCATCTGACCCCAAAAACAGCCCGATCCTGGCCCCAAAACAGCTCCATCTGACCCCAAAACAGCTCCATCTGACCCCAAAACAGCTCCATCTGACCCCAAAAGGCTCCATCCTCGCCCCACAAACACCTCCATCTGACCCCAAAAACAGCTCAGTCCTGACCCCACAGACAGCTCAGTCCTGACCCCAAAAACAGCCCGATCCTGGCCCCAAAACAGCTCAGTCCTGACCCCACAAACAGCTCCATCTGACCCCAAAAGAACTCCATCCTCGCCCCACAGACAGCTCCATCCTGGCACCAAAACAGCTCAATCTGACCCCAAAACAGCTCAATCCTCAATCTGACCCCACAAACAGCTCCATCTGACCCCACAAACAGCTCCATCTGACCCCACAAACAGCTCCATCTGACCCCACAGACAGCTCCATCCTCACCCCACAGACAGCTCCCACAGGGTTTTGGGGGGTGGGGGCATGGGGCTGCCAGCCTGGTTCAACCCCAGCCCTGCCTGCTCCTGGTGACACCCACAGAGCCCCCTCCCCTATAGGGCACAGCCCCTACAGAGCCCCATAGAGGCTCAGAGCCCCTACAGGGACCCCTCCCTTATAGGGCAGAGCCCAGATTCCCATAGAGCCCCCTCCCCTACAGAGCAGACCCCAGACCTATACAGGAACACCTCCCCTATAGGGCAGTGCTCAGCCACCCCTACAGAGCCCCCTCCCCTATAGGGACTGGCCCCTAGAGCCCCTACAGGGACCCCTCCCCTATAGGGACTGGTCCCCTACAGAGCCCCAGAGCCCCTACAGAGCCCCCTCCCCTATGGGCAGAGGGCACAGCCCCTACAGAGCCCCCTCCCTGGTGACACCCCAGGCCCATCCCCAGCTGCTCCCACCTGTGGATGGTGAGGCAGAGCCCCCTCCCCAATAGAGCACAACCCCTACAGAGCCCCATAGAGCCCCCTCCCCTATAGAGCACAGCCCCTACAGAGCCCCCTCCCCTATAGGGACTGGTCCCCTACAGAGCCCCAGAGCCCCTACAGGGACCCCTCCCCTATATGGCAGAGCCCAGGGCCCAACAGAGCCTCCTCCCCTATAGGGCAGAGCCCAGAGCCCCCACAGAGCCCCTTCCCTATAGGGCAGAGCCCAGAGCCCCCACAGAGCCCCCTCCCCTGGTGACACCCCAGGCCCATCCCCAGCTGCTCCCACCTGTGGATGGTGAGGCAGAGCCCCCTCCCCTATAAGGCACAACCCCTACAGAGCCCCATAGAGCCCCCTCCCCTATAGAGCACAGCCCCCACAGAGTCCCCATAGAGGCCCAGAGCCCCTACCGGGACCCCTCCCCTATAAGGCACAGCCCAGATTCCCATAGAGCCCCCTCCCCTACAGAGCAGACCCCAGACCTATACAGGAACACCTCCCCTATAGGGCAGTGCTCAGCCACCCCTACAGAGCCCCCTCCCCTATAGGGACTGGCCCCTACAGGGACCCCTCCCTTATAGGGCAGAGCCCAGAGCCCCCACAGAGCCCCTTCCCCTATATGGCAGAGGGCACAACCCCTACAGAGCCCCCTCCCCTATAGGGCAGAGCCCAGAACCCCCACAAAGCCCCTTCCCCTATATGGCAGAGGGCACAGCCCCTACAGAGCCCCCTCCCCTATAGGGCAGAGGCCAGAGCCCCCACAAAGCCCCTCCCCCTATATGGCAGAGGGCACAACCCCTACAGAGCCCCCTCCCCTGGTGACACCCCAGGCCCATCCCCAGCTGCTCCCACCTGTGGATGGTGAGGCAGAGCCCCCTCCCCTATAAGGCACAACCCCTACAGAGCCCCCTCCCCTATAGGGACTGGTCCCCTACAGAGCCCCAGAGCCCCTACAGGGACCCCTCCCCTATAGGGCAGAGCCCAGAACCCCCACAAAGCCCCTTCCCCTATATGGCAGAGGGCACAGCCCCTACAGAGCCCCCTCCCCTATAAGGCACAGCCCCTACAGAGCCCCATAGAGCCCCCTCCCCTATAGAGCACAGCCCCTCCAGAGCCCCCTCCCCTATAAGGCACAGCCCCTACAGAGCCCCATAGAGCCCCCTCCCCTATAGAGCACAGCCCCTCCAGAGCCCCCTCCCCTGGTGACACCCCAGGCCCACCCCCAGCCCTGCTCCCACCTGTGGATGGTGAGGTAGAGCCTCATGAGCTCGATGAACTGGGGGTCGGTGTAGCCCAGCATGTTGGTGAAGTTGTGGGACCAGTCCAGGTTGGGGTCGATGGCGCCGATGCCGCTGCCCTCCCGGTAAAGGTTCCGGTAAATCTTGGCGGCCACGCAGGGCAGCTTGGCGATCAGATCCATGGCGTCCTCGTACACAAACTGCCACCAGAGGGGTCAGAGCGTGCTCCCCTGACCCCCCAGCACCCAAACCCACCCCAAAATTCAGCAATTCCCCCGTACTCTGTGTGTCGCTTGTCTCAGTTATCCCAGTTCCTTCCCCAGGTGTCGCAGACATCTTTTATGAAAAATCCTTTCCTTAGGATTTTTTTCTCCTGAGAAGCTGGGAGGCCTCAGGAATAAAATGTAAACATTGATTATCTGCTGCTGTGGAATGCAACACATGGATCTTTGATTGGTCCATGTTGGTTGTTTCTAATTAATGGCCAATCACAGCCCAGCTGGCTCAGACAGAGCCTGAGCCACAAACCTTTGTTATCATTCTTTGCTATTCTATTCTTCTGATGAAATCCTTTCTTCTATTCTTTAGTGTAGTTTTAATGTAATATATATAATAAAATAATAAATCAAGCCTTCTGAAACATGGAGTCAGATCCTCATCTCTTCCCTCAACCTGAGACCCCTGTGAACACCATCACAGTCTCTGGGGTGAAACACCACACACCCAGCCAGCCAAAATTGTGTTTGGGGTGAAACACCACACATCCAGATGGCCAAAATTGTGTTTGGGGTGAAACACCACAGATCCAGTTGCCCAAAGGTGTCTCTGGGGTGAAACCACCACAGCTGCCACCTTTGGTCAAGCAGCAAGGGCTGGACAAACCCAGGCACGTTCCATCTGGCTATATTGGTATTTAATTCCAATATATTGGTATTTAATTCCAATATTTTGGCGCCCAACGTGGGGCGGCTCCATCCTGGGGATGGATCAGTCAGGGAAGAGACCCCTGAGGTGGCACCCTCACTTTTGCTGCAATATCCAGCCAGCCAAAGGTGTCTCTGAGGTGAAACCACCACAGATGCCACCCTTGGCCAAGCAGCAAGGGCTGGGTAAGCCTAGGAACGTCCCATCCGGCTATATTGGTATTTCATTCCAATATATTGGTATTTAATTACAATATTTTGGCGCCCAACGTGGGGCAGCTCCATCCTGGGGACGGATCAATCAGGGAAGACACCCCTAAGATGAAAACACCACAGCTGCCACCTTTGGTCAAGCAGCAAGAGCCAGAGGATCCCAGGCACATCCCATCTGGCTATATTGGTATTTCATTCCAATATATTGGTATTTCATTCCAATATTTTGGTATTTCATTCCAATATATTGGTATTTCATTCCAATATTTTGGTATTTCATTCCAATATTTTGGTATTTCATTCCAATATATTGGTATTTAATTCCAATATTTTGGCGCCCAACGTGGGGCAGCTCCATCCTGGGGACGGATCAGTCAGGGAAGTGAAACCACCACAGCTGCTGCCTTTGGTCAAGCAGCAAGAGCCAGAGGATCCCAGGCACATCCCATCCGGCTATATGGGTATTTAATTCCAATATATTGGTATTTCATTCCAATATTTTGGTATTTCATTCCAATATTTTGGTATTTCATTCCAATATTTTGGTATTTCATTCCAATATATTGGTATTTAATTCCAATATTTTGGCGCCCAACGTGGGGCAGCTCCATCCTGGGCATGGATCAGTCAGGGAAGTGAAACCACCACAGCTGCTGCCTTTGGTCAAGCAGCAAGAGCCAGAGGATCCCAGGCACGTCCCATTTGGTTATATTGGTATTTAATTCCAATATAACATTTAATTCCAACCCTTTACCTCCCAGTACTTGGCCCGGTGGATGCCCTCGGCGTAGGCGCGCGCGAACTTGCTCTCGCTGTTGAGGGCGGTGACGGCGGCGCTCAGCTGGGACATGGGGTGCAGGTTGGTGGGGAAGTTGTCCAGCATGGTCACCACGTGCGAGGGCAGAGCTGCGCGCTTGGCCCACTCCCGGGACAGCCAGGTCACCTACGGGGACGGGACGGGGGCTGAGATGTGGGGCTGGGGGCTGGCAGAGCCCCCCTCAGGTGTTTCACAGCCCCTTCCTGGGTCTGGGGGCTGCCAGAGCCCCCCAGATGTTTGCCAGCCCCCCCTTCAGATGTTTGCCAGCCCCTCCTGGGTCTGGGGGCTCTCAGACCCCCCTCAAGCATTTGGCAGCTCCCCCTCAGGTGTTTCGCAGCCCCCCTTCAGCCGTTTCCCAGCTCCTTCCTGGGTCTGGGGGCTGTCAGACTCCCCTGAGCTGTTTGCCAGCCCCCCCTTAGGTGTTTGCCAGCCCCTCTTGGGTCTGGGGGCTCTCAGACCCACCCTTCAGGTGTTTCCAGCCTTCTCCTGGGTCTGGGGGCTCTGAGACCCCCCTCAGGCATTTGGCAGCTCTCCCTCAGGTGTTTCCAGCCTTCTCCTGGGTCTGGGGGCTCTTAGATCCCCCCTCAGCCGTTTCCCAGTCCCCTTGTGGGTCTGGGGGCTCTCAGACCCCCCCTCAGCCATTTCCCAGTCCCCTTCCAGAGTCTGGGGTCTCTCAGATCCCTCTCAGCCGTTTCCCAGCTCCTTCCTGGGTCTGGGGGCTGCCAGAGCCCCCCAGATGTTTGCCAGCCCCCCCTTCAGATGTTTGCCAGCCCCTCCTGGGTCTGGGGGCTCTCAGACCCCCCTCAGGTGTTTCCCAGCCCCCCCTCAGCCATTTGCCAGCGCCTTCCTGGGTCTGGGGGCTGTCAGACTCCCCTGAGCTGTTTGCCAGCCTCCCCTTAGGTGTTTTCCAGCCACGTTCTGGGTCTGGGGCCTCTCAGACCCCACCTCAGCCATTTCCCATCCTCCTCCTGGGTCTGGGGTCTCTCAGACCCTTCCTCAGCCATTTCCCAGCCCTCTCTCAGGTCTGGGGTCTCTCAGACCCCTCCTCAGCCGTTTCCCAGCCTTCTCCTGGGTCTGGGGGCTCTCAGACCCTCCCCTCAGCCATTTCCCAGCCCCCTCTCGGGTCTGGGGTCTCTCAGACCCCTCCCCAGCCCCCTCCCCAGCAGTACCTGCTCCTGGGTTGGGATTTCTCCGGTCACCAGCAGCCAGAAGAGCCCCTCAGGCAGCGGCTCCTCTCCCCCCGCGGCTTTGGGCAGCTTCTTCTGGCACTCGGGAATGCTGTAGCCGCGGAAACGGATCCCCTGCGGGCAGGGAGGGTCAGGGGGGGCCGGAATGGGGTGGGGAGGGGTTGGGACTGGGTGGGAATGGGATGGGAATGAGGGGGATGAGGTGGGAATGGGGTGGGAGTGGGCTGGGAATGGGTGGGAATGAGGTGGGAAGGGCTGGGAATGGACTGGGACAGAGTGGGATAGGGTGAGAATGGAGTAGGGACAGGGTGGGATTGGCTGGGATGGGAATGGGTTGGGATGGGCAGGGAATGGCTGAGATAGACTAGGACAGGGTGGGAATGGCTGGGATGGGCTGGAAACAGAGTAGGGACAGAGTAGGAATGGGTGGGACGGGGTGGGATGGGGTGGGAATGGTCTGGGACAGGGTGAGAATGGAGTAGGGACAGGGTGGATTGGCTGGGATGGGAATGGGTTGGGATGGGGTGGGAATGGGTTGGGATGAGGTGGGAATGGGTGGGATGGGCAGGGAATGGGTGAGATAGACTAGGACAGGGTAGGAATGGCTGGGATGGGAATGGGTTGGGATGGGTGGGAGTGGGTGGGATGGGCTGGGAACAGGATAGGAAGAGTAGGAATGGGTGGGATGGGGTGGGATGGGCTGGGAATGGTCTGGGACAGGGTGAGAATGGAGTAGGGAAGGGTGGGATGCGATGGGAACGGGTAGGGAAAGGGTGGGAATGGGTGGGACATGGTGGGAAGGGTTGGGATGAGGTGGGACCATGTGGGATGGACTGGAAATGGGTGGGATGGACTGGAAATGGGTGGGATGGACTGGGACAGGGTGGGAATGGGGTGAGAATGGCGTGGGATGAGGTGGGATGGGCTGGGAATGGGTGGGAGAGGCTGGGATGGGACGGGAATGTGGTGGGGACAGGGTGGGAATGGGTTGGGATGGGGTGGGAATGGGCTGGGACAGGGTGGGATGGGCCAGGAATGGGATGGGATGGGATGGGATGGGATGGGATGGGAATGGGATGGGATGGGGTGGGATGGGGTGGGATGGGATGGGGTGGGACAGGGTGGGACAGGGCTGGGAATGGGGTAAGGACAGCGTAGGAATGGGTGGGGAAGGGCTGGACTGGGTGGGGACAGGTCTGGATGGGCTGGGATAGGCAGAGACAGGGTGGGAATGGGTGGGATAGGCTGGGATGGGGTGGGAAGAGGGTAGGGACGGGATGGGAATGGGTGGGATGGCTGGGAATGGGGTGAGAATGGCATGGGATGGGCTGGGAATGGGTGGGAGTGAGCTGGGGATGGGGTGGGAATGGGGTAGGGACAGGGTGGGAGTGGGTGGGATGAGTGGAAGGGTGGGAATGTGTGGGACAGGCTGGGATGGGATGGGAATGTGGTAGGGACAGGGTGGGAATGGGTGGGCTGAGGTAGGATGGGCTGGGAATGGGGCAGGACTTGGTGGGATGGGCAGGGACAAGGTGGGAGTGGTTGGGAATGGGGTGGGAATGAGCGGGATGGGCTGGGATGGGCTGGACTGGGTGGGAAGGACTGGGAACGGGTGGGATGGGCTGGGATGGGGTGGAAATGGGTGGAACAGGGCCCTACCTCATCAGGATCCAGCACCGAGGTCTCGTAGATCAGCCCTTTCATGCCCCTCATGCCGCCGTACACCTGCAAGGGACCGGGAGCTCACGGTGAGGGCCGGTGGCAGTGCCCGGTGTCCCCAATGTCCCCAACGTCCCCGGTGTCCCCACACTCACCATGTCCACGGTGATCTGGCCGATGGCCGTGCTGCCGTGCTGCTGCCTGAAGCTCTTGATCTTGGCCTGCTCCTTGGGGATCATGGTGGCCAAAACGTCCTTGAGGTTCTGGGGACAAAGGGACAGCGGTGTGAGAGAGAGGGGCTGAGCACAGCAGAGAGGGTGACAGGAGAAGGGGGACAAGGAGAAGGTGTGGCAATGGAGGGGGGGACAGAAGATGTGGGGCAGCAGAGGGAGTGACATGAGAGGAGAAGGGACTCCCCTTGGAGGGGTGATGGGAAAGGGGGTGACAAAAGAGATGGGGACAGGAATGGGGGTGACAGGAGAGGTGACACCCCTTGGAGAGGGGTGAGAAAAGAGGTGGGTACAGGAAAGGGGGTGACGGGAGAAGAGGCAACAGAACAGGGGGCTCCCCTTGGGGAGAGGGGACGGGAGATGGGAGAGGGTCCCCCCCTTGAAGAGGAGTGAGTGGAGAGGGGGACACCGGAAAGAAATTATAGGAAAGGGGTGACAGGAGATGGAAGAGGATCCCCCTCTAAGAAGGGTGACAGGAAAGGGAACTCCCATTGGAGACGAGCAACAGGAGGGGGATTAGGGCAGAGGAGGTGACAAGAAAGATGAGGACAAGAAAGAGGATGACAAATGGCCTCCCCTTGGAGAGGGCTCTCAGGAGAGGCAGCCACAGGGCAGAGGAGTTACGGGAACAGTGACAGGGTGGGGGTCACAGCAGAGAACCCCCCTTACCGTGGTGGCGCTGGCGTGGCGAGCGGCCAAGAGGACACACGGTGCATTCTGTGGGACAAGGGACACAGAGACCCCCCTGTCACCAGGGCACAGCCATTTTGGGGAGGGGGTGCAGCCACATGAGCCCCCCCCCAGGTGAGACCCCGGTTCCCAAGGACGCTGGAGCCTCGCCCACGCGGGCGGGGATCAAAGCGGGATCAAAGCCGGGATCAAGCCGGGATCAGCCGGGGCGGCCCCGCGCTGCCCCCGGGAGCCGCCGCTGGCACGGGCACCGCGGGTTCTCCTTGCTGGAGCCGCGCCCGGCCAGGAACGGCCGCGGTTTTCCTGAGCCGGGGAATCCGAACTTTGTTCCTCGCCCACGCGTGGGAACCGGGAACCGCGGGGACTCCCCGGGAACACCGCGGGAACACAGCCCGGCCTTGGCAGCGCCCGCTCCGGGGACACACCGGGGGACACCGGGGACACACCGGAGCACACCGGCGATCCCCCGGGGCCCGGAGCTGCGGCAGCGCCTGCGGCAGAGCCAGAACATGACTCGGTTTTTCCGCTGGCTGCCGGGAGAACGCGGGGGGGCCGCGCTGTAGAACCCCCCCAAAGTGTCCCCCCCGGTTCCCCGGGAACCCCCGGTCCGGTTAGGGGGTCCCCGGTGTGGCGGGCGTGGCCGTGGCCGGTGGCGAGGCCGTGTCCCCCCCGCAACAGGCGGCACCGGGAAGGGAAAATGCCGGCGGAACAATGGAGGCGGAGGCGGCGGCGAGCCCAAGGTCAAGGCGGCCGCTGTCGCCGCCGTGTCACTCCCGGTGTCACCCCCCCGGTGTCACCCCCGTTTTGGGGGTCCCCAAGGCTCGTCCCGGCTGTCACCGAGGTGCCACCGGCTCAAGGTCACACGTGGTGGCGGTGACACCGGGCACCGGCCGGAGGGGGCACAGCGGGGGCACAGCGGGACCCTCCCGGTGGTTCCCGTTGTGCCCGGGGGTGCGGGGCCTCCGATGGGCTGCGGGGTCGGGACGAGGGGAGGAGGAGGAGGATGAGGAGGAGGAAGGTCGGGATCACGGTTCAAGCCAGGGGGGCGGCCCCGGTCCGCTCGGTTTAACGGGGAGCAGGGCCAAGTGGGGCATCGGGAATATCCCAAAATATCGCCCGGTCGATAAAGACACCGCAGCGCCCGTTACGAAACGCCGGGGCCGCGGCCAAGGCAAACACACCGGAGGGGCCGGGGCTGCTCCTCCGGCCCGGTACCGGCGCACGGGGGTCCCCTCGCTGTGACCCCGGTGTCCTCTACGGCACCGAGACGCTGGGGAAGGGCGGTGGCGGAGGCGGCGGGGACGGTCCCCGCCTCTACCCCCCCTGCTGCCGGTGCCACCGGGTGCGGGCTCCCGGGGCCGGTGCGGGGCTCCCGGGGCCCCCCACGCCCAGCGCTGCACAACGAGAGGAAGCGGCGGGACCGGATCTTCCAGCGGGGCTGCCCCGAGGCTGAGGCAGCACCGGAGCTCCCCGGGCGTGGAGCGGGCCCGGTGCCCCCCGAGCCACTCCCGGTGCCCCCGGCTCTGAGAAGCGCCCGGCGCCGGTTCCCACCACGTGCTGCCGCTGCGGCCCCGCGCCCACCCCGGTCCCGATCCCGGTCGCGATGCCGATCGCGGTCACCCCGGTCCCATCCCCCCTCCTCCGCCGCCACCGCGCGGCCCCTTTAAGGCAGCGCCCCCCGCGTCGCCCCTTTAAGAACCGGACCCCCCCGCTCTCCCTTCCCCCCGCGGCGTCGCCCCTTTAAGGCGCGGCGCGGCGCGGCGAGGCCGGGCCGGGCGCGCTCACCTTGGGGCCGCGGAGGCGCGCGGCCGCCCGGCTGCCGGCGGCGAGGAGCGTCATGGCGGTACCGGGACGGGACAGGCCGGGGCTGAACGGGGCCGGGACCGGGAGCGGGGCCGGGACCGGGTGCGGGGCCGGGGCGGGAGCGGGGCCGGAGCGGCGGCGGCCGGGGGTCCTCAACGTGAGGGCGGGACGGAGCGCGGCGCTGGTTATTAGCATAACCCCGCCCCCTCCCGGGGCAGAGCCGTTTGCTATTGGTCAAGCGGCGCGCCGTGGGGCGGGGCTACGCTAATGAAGTGGCGGGGGGCGCAAGCTATAGGTGGCCGCCGCATTCGCCTGATCAGGACCAGGGGTGGGGTGAGGGGGTGCCCGCCCCGTCTCGTGACGTCACCGGCCGCAGTGCGTGACGTCACGGCCCGGTGTCATCCCCGCGGCGCGCCGGTGTCCCGGTGGGGTTCCGCTGCGAGGGCGGGGGGCTGCCCCGTGACGTCACCAGGCGCTCGGCCGGGCGGTATGAGGTCACAGGGAGCCCATGACGTCATCCTGTAGGTGGCCACAGTGGCTTGAGGCGATAGGATGTGGCATGTGGCTCAGCGGTGACGTCAGGGGGTGGCATGTCACCATGGCCGCTGAGACCAGGACATTGTCCTGCCGGCCCCGGGTGACACCATGGAGTGACATGGGGTGACACAGGGTAACGGGTGCCAGCAGAGGGGCAGAGCCCTCCTGCCGCTGCTGTCCCCTGGCCAGGTGACATGAGGTGACACAGGACACGGCAGAGAGACCAGAACCTTCTCAGTGGCAGGGTGGGATGGCAGCGGGTGGCAGCTGAGAGCCAGCACCTGCATGGTGGATGGCCTGAGGTGACACAGGGTGACACAGGGTAGGGGCTGGACCCCCTTGGGGTGACACAGAGCCACCCACAAGGGGGACAACATGGGGACACTGCTGTCCCCACCCCACACACACACCACACCAGAGCTGCCCACAGCCCCTTTATTGCCTGCAAAACAGAGGGGGGTCCCCAAGCCCCCCAACCCCGAGCCCCGCTGTGTCCCCATGTCCCCCAAAAGTGGGGCAGGAATGTCCCTGAAATGTCCCCACAGGAGCCAGGAGGTGGCCCCGGCCCCGTGGCCGTCCCGGTGGCCCCGGATGGGGAATAAATAGGACGGGAGCTCTGCACGGGGTGAGGCAGGTGGGGAGGTCCTGGAGATCTGTCTGTCCTGGGGATGTCCTGGTGGGTCCTGGGGACATCCCTGGGGACATCCTGGTGGGTCCTGGGGATGTCCCGGTGGGTCCCGGGGACATCCCGGTGGGTCCCAAGGACATCCCAGTGGGTCCCAAGGAGATCCTGGTGGGTCCCAAGGAGATCCTGGTGGGTTGTCCCGGTGGGTCCTGGGGACATCCTTGGGGACAGCCCGGTGGTCCCGGTGCCATCCCGGTCCCCGCTCCCGAGGCAGTCACAGCTCGTCGTGTGGGATGTGCAGAGCGTGGTCACACAGGTCTGTGGGGACAACGGGGGACAATGGGGGTGTGGGGGAGCCCTGGGGGGGACCCTTGGGTCACATCAGAGCTTTGTGGGACCCTCAGGATGCCCCAGACCCCCAGGAGACCCCCAGGACAAGGCAGCCCTGTAGGACCCTCAATGCTGGAGCCCTGTGGGACCCCTGGGTCACATCTGAGCCTTGTGGGACCCTCAGGATGCCCCAGACCCCCAGGAGACCCCCCAGGACATGACATCCCTGTAGGACCCTCAATGCTGGAGCCCTGTGGAACCCTCAGGACACATCAGAGCCTTGTGGGACCCCCAGGACGTGTCAGAGCCTCATGGGACCCTCAGGATGCAGAGGTCCTACAAGACCCCCAGGCTAGGACAGCCCTGTGGGACCCTCAGGACACATCAGAGCTCCATGGGACCCTCAGGATGCCCCAGACCCCCAGGAGACCCCCAGGACATGACATCCCTGTGTCCCCTCCCAGGACCGGTCCCTGCTGTGACCTGAGCCAGCACCAGTGGCATTTCCCTGCCTGTGTCCTGTGCTTTAGGGACAAACGTGTCTGTGTGGACACAGCCACAGCCTGGCCTGTCCCTGCTCTGTCCCCTCAGTGCAGGAGGAGCCCCAGGAGCAGCTGTGGAGACCCTCAGGGTGCCCTGGGGCAGAGCATTGCCCTGAAGGTTGTGCCAGGTACAAAGGGAGCTGCCCTGGCCCCGTCCAGGGCCCCGTCCAGGGCTGCCCAAAGGTCACAGCGTGCCCTGACCTGGCTGTTTGTGAGCTGGAAATAGCCCCAGGATGGGACAGGGCCATTGGATGCGCCAGCAGAGGCCACAGAGTCAGCACAGCAGCTGCCCTGGCTCGGCCCCAGCATCCCAAAACAGCCCCAGGGCCAGCAGGGTCCCGGCTCTGCAAGGGGGTGCTGGGATTTGGGGAAGAATTTGAAACTCTTCCCTGCCCTGGGCTGGGAGAAAATCCCATCCCAGAACTGACAGAGCAGCCACAAACCCTGGAACAGCAGGAGAGACCCCAGGAACAGCAGGAGAGACCCCCAGAACAGCAGGAAAAGACCTCCAGGGACACCACGAGACCCCAGGAAAAGCAGGAGAGACCCCCAGAAGAGCAGGAGAGACCCCCAGAACAGCAGGAAAAGACCCCCAGGATCAGCCCCAGCTCTGGGCTGGCAGAAAATCCCATCCCAGAACTGACAGAGCAGCCACGACCCCCTGGAACAGCAAGAGAGACCCCTGGAACAGCAGGAGAGACCCCAGGAACTGCAGGAGAGACCCCCAGAACAGGAGGAAAAGGCCTCCAGGGACACCAGGAGACCCCAGGAAAAGCAAGAGAGACCCCCAGAAGAGCAGGAGAGACCCCCGGAATCAGGTCCAGCTCTGGGCTGGCAGAAAATCCCATCCTAGCACTGACAGAGCAGCCACGACCCCCTGGAATAGCAGGAGAGACCCCCAGGAACAGCAGGAGAGACCCCCAGAACAGCAGGAAAAGACCTCCAGGGACACCAGGAGACCCCAGGAAAAGCAAGAGAGACCCCCAGAAGAGCAGGAGAGACCCCCAGAACAGCAGGAAAAGACCCCTGGAATCAGGCCCAGCTCTGGGCTGGCAGAAAATCCCATCCCAGAACTGACAGAGCAGCCACGAGCCCTGGAACAGCAAGAGAGACCCCTGGAACTGCAGGAGAGACCCCAGGAACTGCAGGAGAGACCCCCAGAACAGCAGGAAAAGACCTCCAGGGACACCAGGAGACCCCAGGAAAAGCAAGAGAGACCCCCAGAAGAGCAGGAGAGACCCCAGGAACAGCAGGAGAGACCCCAGGAACTGCAGGAAAAGACCCCCAGAATCAGGCCCAGCTCTGGGCTGGCAGAAAATCCCATCCTAGCACTGACAGAGCAGCCACGAGCCCTGGAACAGCAGGAGAGACCCCCAGGAACAGCAGGAGAGACCCCAGGAACAGCAGGAGAGACCCCAGGAACAGCAGGAGAGACCCTGTGGAACAGCCCCAGCTCTGGGCCTGGTGTCTCCTCCCATCCCAGCACTGATGGAACAGGAGAGACCCCTGGAAGAGGAGGAGAGACCCCCTGGGACAGCAGGTGAGACCCCCAGAACAGCAGCAGAGCCCCCCAGCCCCCCATCTCACCCGTCCTCTTGCTGCAGAGCCGGTCCTTGACGTTGTCAGCCTCGTGTGACAGAAACTCGATCAGCTCGTCCTCGTACTCCTCAGCGATGCTCTCGCACTGCAACGGTGACACGGTGACACCGCCAGCCCACGGGAGCCCCTCTTCTCCATTTCCCCATTTCCCACCCTGTCCTGCCCTGTCCCATCCTGTCCCCATGTCCCTGTCCTCCCTTTCTCCCATTTCCCACCAGTCCTGCCCTGTCCCACCCTGTCCTCCCTTTCCCCCATTTCCCACCCTGTCCCCATTGTCCCTATCCTCCCTGTTCCTCATTTCCTACCCTGTCTCCACTGTCCCATCCCTGTCCCCATGTCCCTGTCCTCCCTTTTCCCCCATTTCCCACCTGTCCTGCCCTGTCCCCACTGTCCCATCCCAAATGCCCCTGTCCTCCCTTTCCCTCATTTCCCACCCTGTCCCCATTGTCCCTATCCTCCTTGTTTCTCATTTCCCACCCTGTCCCCACTGTCCCATCCCTGTCCCCATGTCCCTGTCCTCCCTTTTCCCATGTCCCATCCTGTCCCCATTGTCTCTATCCTCCCTTTCTCCCATTTCCCACCTGTCCTGCCCTGTCCCCACTGTTCCATCTCTGTTCCCATGTCCCTGTCCTCCCTTTCTCCCATTTCCCTCCTGTCCCCACTGTTCCATCCCTGTCCCCATGTCCCTGTCCTCCCTTTCCCTCATTTCCCATCCTGTCCCATGCCTGTCCCCATTTCCCCCATGTCCCCTGTCCTCCCTTCCCATTTCCCCCATTCCTTTCCCCATCCTTCCCCCATCGTCCTCCCTTTCCCCATCCCCTGTCCCCCATTCCCCATGTTCCCTTTCCCTTTCCCCATCCCCCTGTCCTCCCTTTCTCCCATTTCCCACCTCCTGCCCTTCCCCACTGTTCCATCCCTTCCCATGTCCCTGTCCTCCCTTTCCCATGTCCCATCCTGTCCCCATGTCCCTATGCTCCCTTCTCCCCCATTTCCCCATCCTGTCTTCCCTTTCCCCATGTTCCCATCTCCTGTTTCTCCCATTCCCATCCTGTCCCCATGTTCATCCTTCCCATGCCCTGTCCCCCTTTCCCACCTGTCCTGCCCTGTCCCCACTGTCCCATCCCATCCCAAATGTCCCTGTCCTCCCTTTCCCTCATTTCCCACCCTGTCCCATCCTGTCCCCATTTCCCCCATGTCCCTGTCCTCCCTTTCCCCATTCCCCATCCTCCCCATCTGTCTCTCTTCTCTCCCTCTCCCCCTGTCCCACTGTCTCATCCCTGTCCCCATCCTGTCCTCCTTTCCCATGTCCCATCCTGTCCCATTGTCTCTATCTCCTTTTCCCCATTTCCCTCCTGTCCCCACTGTCCCATCCCTGTCCCCATGTCCCTGTCCTGCCTTTCCTCTCCATTTGCCCCCATTTTCTCCCCATTTTTCCCCTCACGCACAGCGAATTTCAGGCTGTTGATGACGTCCCCGTCGAATTTGACCCCGGACAGGTCCATCTTGGTGCCATCATGGGAGATGACCCTCACGTAGCTCTTGCGCTGCGTGGCCGGGTCCAGCTTCTCCCCGTACTCCTTCATCTTCTCGCAGACGCGCTCCAGCAGCTCCGTCAGGTGCGCCTCGGACCGGGCGTACGGCACCTGCGGCACCGGGGAACCGGGACAACGGGAGAGGAACCGGGAAGATGTCAGTGGGGACACCAGGGGGACACCGGGAGAGGAACGGGCAGGGGTCAGTGGGGACACCGGGAGAGGAACGGGCAAGGGTCAGTGGGGACACTGGGAGAGGAACGGGCAGGGGTCAGTGGGGACACCAGGAGAGGAACGGGCAGGGGTCAGTGGGGACACTGGGAGTGGGGACACTGGGAGACAAATTGGGCAGGGGTCAGTGGGGACACTGGGAGAGGAACGGGCAGGGGTCAGTGGGGTCCTTGGGATCAGCACCAGGAGTGGGGACACCGGGAGAGGAACTGGGCAGGGGTCAGTGGGGTCCCTGGGATCAGCACCAGGACACCAGGAGAGGAACGGGCAGGGGTCAGGGGGACACTGGGAGTGGGGACAGGGTAGGGGAACGGGAGGGGTCATGGGGACAATGGGAGTGGGGACACTGGGAGACAAATTGGGCAGGGGTCAGTGGGGACACCGGGAGAGGAACCGGGAAGATGTCAGTGGGGACACTGGGAGTGGGAACACTGGGAGACAAATTGGGCAGGGGTCAGTGGGGACACTGGAAGAGGAACGGGCAGGGGTCAGCAGGGACACCAGGGGGACACTGGGAGAGGAACCAGGCAGGGCTCAGTGGGGACATTGGGAATGGGGACACCGGGAGAGGAACCGAGCAGGGGTCAGTGGGGACACCAGGGGGACACCGGGCAGGGGTCAGTGGGGAAACCAGGAATGGGGACACCGGGAGAGGAATGGGCAGGGGTCAGTGGGGACACCAGGGGGACACCAGGAGAGGAACCGGGCAGGGGTCAGCAGGGACATCAGGAGCAGCCCTGGGGTGTGGGGACACTGGGAGAGAGGACACCAGGAGAGGAACCGGGCAGGGGTCAGCAGGGACATCAGGAGCACTGGTGGGGACACTGGGAGAGAGGACACCAGGAGAGGAACCGGGCAGGGGTCAGCAGGGACATCAGGAGCGGTCCCAAGGGTGAGGACACCAGGAGAGGCCCTGGTCAGGGGTCAGCAGGGTCCCTGGCAGTAGCCCCAAGAGTGGCGACACTGAGAGCACAGACACGAGGAGAGGCCCTGGGAGTGAGGACACCAGGAGAGGAACCGGGCAAGGGTCAGCAGGGACACGGGGAGAGGCCCTGGGAGCAGCCCCAGGAGCAGGGACACCGGGAGAGGCCCTGGGCAGGGGTCAGCAGGGACACTGGGAGTGGCCCCGAGAGTGGGGACACTGAGAGCAGAGACACTGGGAGAGGCCCTGGGAGTGGCCCTGGGAGCGAGAACACCGGGAGAGGAACCGGGCAGAGGTCAGTGGGGTCCCTGGGATCAGCACCAGGAGTGGAGATACCGGGAGAGGAACCGGACAGGGGTCAGTGAGGACACTGGGAGCAGCCCCAGAACACCGGGAGAGGACGGGCAGGGGTCAGTGGGGTCCCTGGGATCAGCACCAGGAGTGGGGACACCAGGAGAGGAACCAGGCAGGGGTCAGCAGGGACACCAGGGGGATACCAGGAGAGGAACCGGACAGGGGTCAGTGAGGACACTGGGAGCAGCCCCAGGACACCGGGAGAGAACGGGCAGGGGTCAGTGGGGTCCCTGGGATCAGCACCAGGAGTGGAAACACCGGGAGAGGAACTGGGCAGGGGTCAGTGGGGTCCCCTGGGAGTGGCCCCAGGCTGGGGTCAGTGGTGACACCAGGGGCAGGGACACCAGGAGTGGCCTCACCTCCACCACGGACTGGCTGCCGTCGGGGTTGATGCGGAACGAGCCCATCTGGATGGTTTTTCTGGGATCCACCTGGGCGATTTCCCACTCCAGCTCATCCACCAGCGCCCGGCAGGCTGTGGGGGACACGGTGACATGGGACACCTGGCATGTGTGCTCCTGGGGCTGCCCACAGCCACACTGGTGTGACTGGCATGGGGAGGGGTCTCCATGGGATGGAGACCCTCAGCCTGTCCCCCTGGGGGTCCAGCTGGTCCCACTGGACATCCCCAAGCTCTGTCCTGTCTTGCTGTCTCCTCTGTGCCTGTCCTCCTTTTTAGCCCTGTTTTCCCATTTCATCCTGTCCCCGTGTCCCTGTCCTCCCTTTTCCCCCATTTCCTACCTGCCCTGCCCTGTCCCCATGCCCGTCCTCCCTTTTCCCTCCTTTTTCCTCCTGTTTTGCCCTGTTTCCCCTGTTCCACACAGTCCCCATGTCCCTGTACTCTCTTTTCCCCCATTTTCCACCCTGTCCCCACTGTTCCATCCCGTCCCCATGTCCCTGTCCTCCCCTGTACCCCCTATCCTGTCCTCATTGTCCCTGTCCTGTCCCCACTGTTCCCCCTGTCCCTGTTCTCCCTTTCCCCCATTTCCCACCCTGTCCCATCCTGTGCCCATTGTCCCTGTCCTGCCGTGTCCCCACAGTACCCCGTGTCCCATCCTGTTCCCATTGTCCCTATCCTCCCTTTCCACATTTCCACCTGTCCTGCCCTGTCCCCACTGTCCCATCCTGTCCCCATGTCCCTGTCCTCCCTTTCCCCAATTTCCCACCCTGTCCCATCCCATCTTGTCCCCTGTGTCCCCCCACACCTCCGCAGTGCAGGTCCTGGCTCCGGCGCGCTCCGGCCGCGGGCAGCAGCGATGCCAAGGCCAGGGCCAGGCCGAGCAGCATCCCCGGGGCTCCGCCGATTCCCGGGACCCGGCCCCGCATCCCCGGGGCTCCGCCGATTCCCGGGACCCGGCCCCGCATCCCCGGGGCTCTGCAGCTTCCCGGGATCCGGTCCCGCATCCTCAGGGCTCCGCTGTCACCTGCGGGCACGGGGCAGCTCCAGCGCTGTCACCTGCGGGCTCCGGGTGGCCCCGCTGTCCCCACACCCCGTCCCACCCAAGGGCCACCCCGGCCCGGGACTCCCGGCTCTCCTTAGGGCTTCATCCACGGTGTTCCCCGTCCCGGTCCGCTCTGAGTCCCGTTAGTGCGGCTGGACCCCACGGGAACCCCTCCGCATAGGGCAGAGTCCCATAAAGCCCCCTCCCCTATAGAGCACAGCCCCCGAAGAGCCCCCTCCCCTATAGGGCAGAGGCCACAACCCCCTCAGAGCCCGTTTCCCTATAGGGCACAGCCCGGAGCCCTCACAGAGCCCCCTCCCCTATAAGGCAGAGGCCCTACAGGGACCACTCCCCTATAGGGCACAGCCCAGAGCCCCACAGAGCACCCTTCCCTATAGGACAGAGCACAGAGCCCACTCCTCTATAGGGCAGAGGCTAAAGCCCTTACAGAGACCCCTCCCCTGTAGAGCACAGCCCCTACAGAGCCCCCTCCCCTATAGGGCAGAGGCCACAACCCCCTCAGAGCCCGTTTCCCTATAGGACAGAGCCCAGAGCCCCACAGAGCCCCCTCCCATATAGGGCAGAGCTCAGCCGCCCCACAGAGCCCCTTCCCCTACAGGGCAGAGCACAGAGCCCCTAGAGGGACCCCTCCCCTATAAGGCAGCGCTCAGAGCCCCATAGAGCCCCCTCCCCTATAGGGCACAGCTCTCACAGAGCCCCCTCCCCTCCGGGATCCCCCACAGCCCGCTATGGAGCCCCTCGCCCTCACAGCCGAGCCCATCCCCTTCCCCGATGCCCCCTCATCCCGGTCCCAGCCGAGCCATCCCGAGCTGCGCCCCCATCCTGAACCCCGGGCCCGGCCGAGCCCCCCGTCCTGCGCCCCCCGTACCGGCCGCTCTCCCGTCCCGCTCCCACCGCCCCTCACACCGGACCGGCTGCCCCGGGACTGCCCGCGGCGCCGCCGGTCCTGGCGCGCCCCCCCGGCCCGCACCGCGGCGGGTCACGGCCGCTCCGAGCGGGAAGCGGCCGAGCCGGAGCGGGCGGCGGAGCCGGTCGGACCGGTCAGACCAGCAGGGGCGGCTCCGAGAGCCGCGGCGGGACCGTCCCGCGAGCAGGCGGCGCCGAGGGCAGCCCCGGACGGGCGCCGAGGGCCCCGCCGTTGCCAGGGCCCGGCCGCGTGGCGCTCGGCCTCGAGTGGGCGGGGCCCGATGTGACTCCGCCCACTGGAGCTGTCTGGCCACGCCTCCTCGTCCGTTTAGCCGCGACCTGGGACCGGAACCGGGACCGGGTTCGTCGTGAGGTGCCCCCGGTTTGAGCCCCAGACCGCGTTTGGGTCCTGATCCGTCTTGCTCTGGTCCCGGTCCGTCCTGCCGTGTCCCCGGTCCGGTCCCGGACCGAACTTTGGTCCTTCCTGCCGCACCCCCGGTGCCAGCCTCGTCTATGCCCGGGTCTCGGTCCGTCCTGCCGTGCCCCGGTCCCGTTCCGAGCCCGGTCCCGGTCATTCCTGCCGTGTCCCCGGTGCCAGCCCCGGGCTGGCTCCTCTGCACTATGTCCCAGCCCCGGTCCCGGTAATTCCTGCCGTGTCCCCGGTGCCAGCCCCGCTCTTTGCTCTGTACCCGATCCTTCCTCTTCCCCTCCTCTCCCGGTCCCGGTCCCGGTGCCGATTCGGCTCCTCCGTGCCGTGCTCCCGACCCCAACCCCGATCCTTTGTACCGTGCCCCAATCCCGGTACCGCCCGGTGCCCCCGCTGCCGGTGCCGCCCCCCCGGAGCCAAGGAGGACACGGTCGCACGGGGGTCCGAGGCTGCTTTATAAGGGCGCCCGGTCCGGCGGGCGAGCGGGGCGGGGGTCGGGCAGTGCTTCCCGGTACCGGCAGGGAAAGGAAGGGGAGCCCCGGGGCACCGGGCCCGGGGTGGGGTCGGGCGGGTCGGGGACAGCCCCGGGCCCGCTGCTGGTTCCAGTTCCACGCTCTGTGTCCGGTCTGCTCCCGGTGCCGTGTCCGGTCTGCTCCCGGTGCTGCTCCTCGCGGGGGATCCGGTCACAGGGCCAGCACCGGCGGGAACACGGCCCCGTCTGTGGGGACACCACGGTGACACCGGGGGCATGGGGACACCGCGGTGACAGGGGACACCGGGGACATGGGGAGAGAGGGGACACGGGCAGGGGAAGGGGGACACCGGGGTGACAGGGGACACTGGGAGGAGAGGGGACACCGAGCAGAGAGCGGACATGGGAGGGAGAGGGGACACCAGGGACAGGGCAGGGGGAGAGGGGACACCGAGGGGAGAGGGGACACTGTGGGGAGAGGGGACAGGGCAGGGGGAGAGGGACACAGGGGTGATGGGACACCAGGAGGGGAGAGGGGACACTGTGGGGAGAGAGGACACTGAGCAGAGAGCGGACATGGGACGGAGAGGGGACACCGGGGTGACAGGGGACACCAGGAGGGGAGAGGGGACACTGTGGGGACAGGGACACAGGGGTGATGGGACACCAGGATGACAGGGGACACCAGGAGGGGAGAGGGGACATCAGAGTGACAGGGGACACTGTGAGGGGAGAGGGGACACGGGGACATGGCAGGCGGAGAGGGGACACTGGGGGGACAGGGGACACCAGGGGGAGAGGGGAAATGAGGAGGGGAGAGAGGGACACCAGAGTGTGAGGGGACACAGGGGACACCATGGTGACAGGGGACATGGCAGGGGGAGAGGGGACACCGGGGTGAGAGCAGACACTGTGGGGAGAGGGGACATGGGGAGGGGAAGGGGGACACAGGGGTGACAGAGGACACCAGGAGGGGAGAGGGGACATTTGGGGAGAGGGGACACCGGGGTGACAGGGGACACTGTGCGGGGAGAGGAGACATGGGGACATGGCAGGGGGAGAGGGGACACTGGGGGGACAGGGGACACCAGGGGGAGAGGGGACACTGGAAGGGGAGAGGGGACACGGGGGGGGGGGGGGAAGAGGGGACATGGCAGTGGGAGAGGGGACACTGGGGTGACAGGGGACACCGGGAGGTGAGAGAGGACCCTGGGGTGACAAGGGGACACCGGGAGGGGAGACAGGACACTGGAGTGTGAGGGGACACTGAGGGGAGAGGGGACATGGGGACATGGCAGGGGAGAGAGGACACTGAGGGGAGAGGGGACACCGGGGATAGAGGGGACACGGGGAGGTGAGAGGGGACCCTGGGGTGACAGGGGGACACAGGGTGAGAAGGGACAGGAGGGGAAAAGGGACACCGGGGGGGGAGAGGGAACATAACAAGGAGAGAGGGGACATTGCAGAGGGAGAGGGGACATCGGGGAAGGGAGAGGGGACATCGGGCAGAGGAGGGAAGGGAGACACTGCAGGTGAGAGGGGACACCAGGGTGACAGGGGATATGGGAAGGGGAGAGGGGACATGGGGACAGTGGGGAACACGGCCTCGTCTGTGAGGACACAGCGGGGTGACAGGAAACACAGCAAGGTGAGAGGGGCATGGGGAGGGGACAGGGGACACAGTGGGAGAGGGGACAGCAGCCAGGAGGGAACACGACCTCAACTGCGGACACACAGCACGGGAGCCAGGGGACACGGCAGGGTAAGAGGGGACACAGAGGACACGGGGAGGGGACACAGCAGTGCCATCTTACGCTTGGGGCTGCTCTGGCTGTCGGGCTCGGGCACCTTCCAGTCCAGCTTGCGGCCCTTCTCGTAGAGCCCCTTGAGCACCTTGCGGAACTCCTCGGGCTCGGCGCCCTGCGGGCTCAGCTCCAGGTACTTGCGGTACAGCTGCAGCGCCGTGCGCGCGTCCTCGATGCTGTCGTGGGTCTCCCCCTGGATCTTCAGGTCTGCGGGGACGGCGACACGCCCGGCTCAGCACCGGGACCCTCCCGGTTGGGCTCCGCCCCTTCCCGGATCCCCGAGCGCCGGTACCGACCCAGGAAGTACCAGGCGAGGAAGCGCAGGGAGATCATCCTCTTCCTCGGGATGTGGAACAGGTACACGGTGTCGATCACCTGGTCCTTGGGCACCTGCGGGGGTGGCACGGAAATGTTTGATGAAAAATCATTTTGTTGGATTTTTTTCTCGAAATGTAGAAAATGTAAACAGTAATTATCTGCTGCTGGGGAATGCGACAGGTGCATCTTTGAGTGGTCTCAAATTAATTAATTTAATTGATGGCCAATCGCAGTCCGGCTGTCTCAGACTCTCTGAGAGTCACCAGATTTTATTATCATTCCATTCTTTTCCTTTCAAGCCTTCTGATGAAATCCTTTCTTCTATTCTTTTAGTAGAGTTGATATATTTTAATATAATATATGATATATTATATTAATATAATTATGATCTATTGTAATATAATATACATACCATAAAATAATAAATCAGCCTTTCTGAAACATGGAGTCAAGATTCTCATCTCTTCTTTCTCATATCTTCTATTCTTTTGGTTTTAATATATATTATATTATATTGTATTATATTATTTGTATTTATTATATATATTTTTATATTATATATATCATAAAACAATAAATCAGCCTTTCTGAAACATGGAGTCAAGATTCTTGTCTCTTTCTCATCTCTTCTATTCTTTTAGTATAGTTTTAATATAATATACATTATATATGTAATATATAATATATATTATACATTTTATAGCTAATATATTATAGAATATATATTATACATTATATTAAATATATATAATAAAAAGATATACTATATATTTAATATAGTATATATTTTATGTAAATATATAAATATATAAGTAAATATATAAGTAATATATAAATGTGTAAATATATAATATATAAATAATTATATCTATTACTTATAGTATAATAATATATAATATATAACATATAATATATAACATATAATATATAACATATAATATATAATATATAATATATAATATATAATATATTATATATACTATATTCTATATTATATATTATATATTATATATTACTATAATCTATATTAAATAGATATAATATATATTTAACATAATATCTATTATATATAAATTTAATATAATATAATATATATATATAAAATAAAATAATAAATCTGCCTTTCTGAAACCAGATTCTCATCTCTTCCCTTGTCGGGGTTGCCTGCAGATTCCCCAGGGGAGGGGACCCCTCCCAGCCCCACCCCAGCCCCCCACCATGGCCAGGGAGGGGGCTCAGGTTGTCACCATCAGGTTGATGACACGGAAATCCTTCTGCAGCCCGTGGCCCACGAACTTGACGCCCACGTCAATGAGGAAACGCAGCTTCAGGTAGGTGGATTTGAGCGTGGTCAGGTGCTTGGAGGAGATCTTGGCATCCAAATCTCCTGGCTTGATCCCCGAGTATTGGGTCAGGTAATCCACCACCTGTGGGGTGATCAGGGCACCTGGAGGGGCTGCAGGGACCAGGGGCTTTGCCCCCTCCTCAATTCCCCTCTCAGCACCCTGGGGAGGGGCTTGGTGGTGTGGGACAACAGGCCCAGGTGATCATGGAGGACATGGGAGTGCAGGTGAGGACATGGGAGTGCAGGTGAGGTCACCACAGAGGACATGGGGAACACCCAGGTGTCCATGGAGAACACCCAGGTGTCCATGGTCAGCACTCAGGTGAGTGAGAGTCCAAGTGAGGTCACCACAGAAGCCCATGGAGAACATGGAGCCCATGGAGAACACCCAGGTGTCCATGGTCAGCACTCAGGTGAGTGAGAGTCCAAGTGAGGTCACCATGGAGAACACAGGAGGGCAGGTAAGGTCACCAAAGGGGACAAAGGGGTGCCTGGAGAGCAGCCAGGTGTCCATAGAGAGCACACGGGTGTCCAGATGTGGTCACCACAGAGGACAGAGGAGTTCATGGGGAGCACACAGGTGTCCAGGTGAGGTCACCATGGAGAACCCAGAGTTGTCCAAGTGAGGTCACCATGGAGAACACCCAGGAGCCCAGGTGAGGACACCATGGAGAACCCAGAGTAAGGTCACTACAGAGAATACACAGGTGCCCAGGTGAGATCACCATGGAGAACGCACAGAAGCCCAAGTGAGGTCATCATGGGGAACCCAGAGTTGTCCAAGTGACATCACCATGGAGAACACAGAGGTGTCCAAGTGAGGTCACCACAGAGAACACACAGGAGCCCAGATGAGGTCACTGTCACCTGCAGAGCAGGCCCATGTCCCTCCTGGTGGCCTGGGGAGCTGTGTGAGCCCAGGTGGGCCCCCATACCTGTTCCTGGGTGGAGATGTAGTCATCGATGAAGGGCACACCCTCGTTGGGACCCTGCCCACGCACGCAGGTGATCCGGGCCACCGACATCTGGCTGGGCTTGATGGTGGACTTGGTGCCATCACTGCGCAGCTCGGCCTCCTCCTGCCACCAAGGACGGGACACGTGGTGACCAAGAGGGTGACAGGGGACACGGGGAGTGAGAAGAACCCCGTCCCCCTTGTCCCTTTGTCCCCCACCTCGTTCAGCGTGACGAACTCGGCGTCCAAGCCCACCAGGTCTCCAGCTTGGGGCATCTCGTTGAGCATCAGGGGGATGAAGGTGGCGTGGCACTTGCGCTGCTTGCGGGCCAGCGACGCCTCAGCCAGGAGCACGCTGGCCTCGATGGGGTTCTTGACTGTGCAGGGAAAGGGGAAGGAGCTCAGCGGTGCCACCACCGCCGCCACTTCCACCCCGGGAGGGGAGGCACTCACTGACGAGGTTGTACTTGGAGTTGAGGTTCCTCCTGGCGTAGTAGAGGATGGCTGGAACCTTCCAGCTCATGTCAAACTGCACAGCTTCGCACTGCAGGGGAGAGGGGACGCTCAGCGACAGCCCCGGGGGCTCCACGAGGTGTTGTCACCTCGGGGCTCACCTTGTCCACGGGCTCGATGAGGAAGTCGTTGAAGAGGTACCACTGCTGGTGTGTGACTCCCTGAGAGAGGGGGAAAAGCACCAGCAGTGACTGCTCTGCCCGCTTACCAGGGAAAGGAGGCTGTGACTGTGCCCATGTGGGAACCCCCGCCCTTCCTGGGACACCGTGGGGAAATCCCTGCTGCCCTGGCTGCTGACAAAGGACCAGAAAGGATTGGGCTGGACGGGCTCTGGGCTCTGCCCAGCTCCTGAGCAAAACTCCAGGGAGATGCAAGAGATAAGAGACAGGGATGGAGGCTTGACACAACTCTGGGAACTCCTGCCTTGGGCATCTCCAGCAGAAACCAGGACTGCCCAGACCAGCCCTTTCCTCGGGAAGGCTGATGACGTCCCTGCCCTTACCTGGAAGTACAAGGACAAGCTGGCACCGTGCCCGTGGCCAGGAGGAACCAGCTTGAGTGGGTGTGGGAAGGAGATTTCTTCAACCCTTCCTTCCCCCTGAGGGGCCCCACAGCTCTTGGCACGTTCAGCCCAAACCCTCCACGCTTGGCTGAGAGAGCCAGCAATGACAGATCCCCCTCAGAGGGGGCTGGTGGGGTCTCAGGGTCTCACCTCCTTGCGTTGGTGGTAGGTCTCTCCCACCTTGATGTGCCCCACCAGGCTGCCCCCAGTGCGGGAATCCAGGATGTGGACAACGGTGGCCATGAGGTCGTAGATGTACACGGACTCGGGGTCGTCTGTTGGGCTCAGCTGAGGGAGGAATTAGGAAAATGTCTGAGCCCCCCCAAACCACCATTTTTGGTGCTCCTCTGAGTTATCTCCTCATCATCTCTCAGCAGAAAGTGGTTCTGAGGCAGCTCTGCTCCCACGTGCCTCTGTCACTTCACCCGCAGGATTCATCCCTGATTCTGTGACTTCACCTGTGGTGGTTCTGTCACCTCACCCACAGTTATTTTTGTCACTTTACCTCATCAGTCTCGCTCCAGTTGCTCACATCGAGCTCTTTGCTCTTGGTCAACCTCATCTTGATGGCGTGAGGGATCCAAATGTTCTTCAGTTCCTCCACGGAAGGATACGAATGCCCCGTGTCGGGGTTCCCCAGATCCTTCCTGCACGGGGAATCATGGAAAGCTGAGCTGCAGGGAGATGTCACCCGGGCCAGCTGATTTTCTGTGATTTTCTGATTTTTCTGCAATTTCTGTGGCAAGCCGGAGGTGCTTGGAGCAGGAGTCTGAGTGAGGTGCTCAGCCAATGTGGTTTTGGGGCTTTTGTCACTTACAAAAGGGGCACGAGATGGGTGACAAAGGGGATGTGGTGCAGGTTTACCAAATTCACATTATTTACATGAGAAATAGAATCACCCAGGAGGTGTCACTGCTCAGAGGTGCCACCTCAGGAACAAAATCCCAGAATCCTTGAGGTTGGAAAAGCTTCCCAAGGCCATCAAATCCAACCTCTGGCCAATCCCCACTTTGTCACCCACAACCATCATTCCTTGGCCACCAACAGGAGGAATGGTGACTCCACCACCTCCCTGGTGTTTCCAAACTCTTTCCATGAAGAAATTCCTCCTGAATGGTCACCTACCAGTCTCCAAGAGAGATCTCCTTTCCCTTGGTGATGTCAAAGCCTCCTCTCTTCATCATGGCTTTCTGAAAGGAATACTGGCAACGAAACACAGGCAAGCATCAGCACACGGTGACAGGCCAACCTTGGGGACACTTGGGTGACAGCCAGGCCAGGAGCAGGGAAAATATTAAATATTGGTGACAGGGAAAAAAAAAAAAAAACAAAGGAAACCAAACATCCCAAGGTGCTCTCAGGGGACTGGGGGAAGGACAAAGTCACTCCTGCAGTCCCTTCAGCTCTGCCACGCCAGGAGATCTCATCTTTTCCGATTCCAAAGGTACAAACCATGCCCTAGGCATGACCCAACCTGCACCGGGTCCTCAGGTGGAGGGAGAGAGGCCAGAGAGGCAGCGAGAGCAGAGTGAAAACCTCGACCCCAGCGTGCCGGGAGAGTCTCCCCCACCTCAGCCTGTGTCTTCCAGAAATCTGCCTCCTTGGAGCTGTTCACCTCACAGTTAATGACCAGCACGTCTGGCAGGCAGCGGATGTTCCTGGTCTGCACCTGCAGGGGAGAGGGACAGGTGGGAATGAGAGCCCAGAGAGGGATTTGGGACATCTGGGTGGGATTTGGGACATCTGAGTGGGATTTGGGACATCCGAGGAGGATTTGGGACATCCAAGCAGGATTTGGGACATCTGCCACTGCCTTGGTTCCTTCCTGCCTGGCTGCAGTCCTTGGGGCACTTCCATGATAACAGAGTGGGTAATCTCTCCTTGCTGAATCCTGCCCCTGGAGAGGAATCACAGAGCCAGGAATAACCCAAGGCAGCCAACCGGGCCAGGAACGGGATTTGGGACATCTGAGTGGGATTTGGGACATCCAAGGAGGATTTGGGACATCCAAGCAGAATTTGGGACATCTGCCACTGCCTTGGCCTCCTCCCCTGCCTGGCTGCAGTCCTGGGGGCACTTCCATGATTACAGAGCTGTGGGGTTGTTCCTCCCTGTTGAATTCTTGCCCCTGAGAGAGGAATTCACAGAGAAGAGGAAATACCCCAAGGCAGCCAGCCAGGCCAGGAATGGGATTTGGGACATCTGAGTGGGATTTGGGACATCCAAGCAGAATTTGGGACATCCAAGCAGAATTTGGGACATCCAAGCAGACTTGGACATTGCACTGTTTGGAATTTCTCCCCTGCCTGGTTGCAGTCCTGGGGGCACTTCCATGATTACAGAGCTGCTCCAGCTGCTCCTGTGGGGTTGTTCCTCCCTGTTGAATCCTTGCCCCTGAGAGAGGAATTCACAGAGAACAGGAAATATCCCAAGGCAGCCAGCCAGGCCAGGAATGGGATTTAGGAAATCTGAGTGGGACTTGGGACATCTGAGTGAGATTTGGGACATCCGAGCAGAATTTGGGACATCCAAGCAGGATTTGGGACATCTGCCACTGTTTTCAATTTCTCCCCTGCCTGGCTGCACTCCTGGGGGCACTTCCAGGATTACAGAGGGGTTATTTCTCCTTGCTGAATCCTTGTGCCTACAAAAGGAATTCACAGAGAACAGGAAATACCCCAAGGCAGCCAGCCAGGCCAGGAATGGGATTTGGGACATCTGAGTGGGATTTGGGACATCCAAGCAGAATTTGGGACATCCAAGGAGGATTTGGGACATCCAAGGAGGATTTGGGACATCCAAGCAGGGTTTGGGACATCTGCCACTGCCTTGGCCTCCTCCCCTGCCTGGCTGCAGTCCTGGGGGCACTTCCAGGATTACAGAAGGCTTGTTTCTCCCTTCTGAATCCTTGTCCCTACAAAAGGAATTCACAGAGCCCAGGAAATACCAGGAACTGAATTTCTGGAATCCTCTCAGAAGGTTCCCTGGTGACTCAGGCAGAAACTGCCCCACTCATGCCCGTGGTCCCACAGCCCCTCGTGGCTGTGCCCCCATGCCAGGCTCACCGTGGGCTGGTATTTCTCACAGTTCTCACACCAGGCTTGTGTGTTCTGCTCCAAGCAGATGCTACGCTTCAAAATTTGGGCAAACTCGTAATCCTTGGCTGGTTTTTCTGCAGGGAGAAAGGAGAATAACGTCACCTCCTCCAGCACACAAACCTTGACCAACTGAGCTCAGCCAAACCTCTGGGGTTTTCCTCGTAACCACCAACCAGAAAGTCAAGCCCCAAAAGTGTTTTTTTTTTTTTTTAAAGCCAAAAGCTTGGCTGGTTGGAAAACCATCCCCTGGAGCTGAGGGAGCTCCTGGTTGTGGGTGTGTTCCAGCTGGGAAAAATCGTGGAGGACCAAGCTGAGGGGGCTGGGCCCTGCTCTCACCGGTGCTGTCGGGGTAGGAGAGGGTGAAGAGCAGCGTGGAGGACACACGGACGGTCTCCTTCCCACAGCGGCACATGCTGCAGTTCTCCATCTCACAGCTGAACAGCTGCCCGATCACAGAGTCCCCCGAGGAGCCAAAGCTGCTGGAAAAAACAGCAGAGACATCCCTGAGCTGGGGACTCACAACTCCCAAAATTCCAGCAGATTTTGGGGAATCAGCCATCAGAGCAGCCCCAACCTTCCAAGCCCCTCTGTAAAAAGCCTCCAAACAGGTTTTAGGGGGGGGCAGAAGCTCAGCACAAAATTCAAATACCCACAACTCCCAAAATTCCAGCAGATTTTGGGGAATCAGCCATCAGAGCAGCCCCAACCTTCCAAGCCCCTCTGTAAAGCCTCCAAACAGGTTTTAGGGGGGGGGCAGAAGCTCAGCACAAAATTCAAATACCCACAACTCCCAAAATTCCAGCAGATTTTGGGGAATCAGCCATCAGAGCAGCCCCAACCTTCCAAGCCCCTCTGTAAAAAGCCTCCAAACAGGTTTTAGGGGGGGGCAGATGCTCAGCACAAAATTCAAATACCCACAACTCCCAAAATTCCAGCAGATTTTGGGGAATCAGCCATCAGAGCAGCCCCAACCTTCCAAGCCCCTCTGTAAAGCCTCCAAACAGGTTTTAGAGGGGGGCAGAAGCTCAGCACAAAATTCAAATATGTGAAAAGCTGTAATTCCCATGGATCCCTCAGGGCATGAGTGGCCAAAAAAACTTCCCAAGGGATGGATGGGTGGGGTCTCTGGTGAGCAATCCCCCTCCCCAGCTTGGCTCATTCCCTGTCCCATCCCCATACCAGGGTGGGCTCACCTGCTGCCAGCCCCCCTGTAGGCCTGAGGTCCCTCCTGCTCTTGGGTTTCCTGGTGCAGCTGAGTCAGGATGAAACGGTTCCAGCTCTGAATCAGCCTCCCCAGGTTCACTTTCCCCGTGGCTTCATCTGAATCTGCCAGGATCAAGCCCAGAGCCGACGCCTCCGGGATGGTGCGGAAAGCCCGCAGAAAATTGCTTCCCTGGGCATGGGGCAAGAACAATGTCCCCAAGGTCAAGTGACAGGAATTTCCATCTGCCTGCCCAGCACCACACCCTTGGGCAGCCCAGCCCAGCCCAGACCTGGCAGGGATCTCCTCTGGACAAATCCAGCATGTGGAACAGCAAGCCCAGCTCGCAGCCCAGGCAGAATTCCTTCTGGCACAGGTGGTTCTGGACCAAGCAGCGAACTGGCTCCAGGAAATACAGCACCTGGTGGAGAACCAGCAGTTAGGGGGGCTCTGGGGGGTCACAAACAGGGGTTTGGGTGGGACTGGAGCCAGAGCATTGTCCCTGACCTCTCATAACCCCATTAACCCCATTAACCCCAGGTTATGGGTTAGATTTTCCAGGTTATGGGGAACACTCCTGAATGCTCCAAACCAGGGAAGGGAACTCAAGCTTCCCTCTGGAGAAATAAAAAACCCCAACACAACCCCACAGCAGTGATAGGGGAAGCAATGAGAGGTTTGTGCTCCAAGGACAGATAAAAGAGGGCAAAGAAAGGTTTTAGAAATGGAATTATAGAGAATTTTTGCTCCCACCTGGATCATGCAGTTGCAGTAAGCATTGGGAATGTGGGGCTCCAGCCCTGCGAACAGCGTCTTGTTGTAATGCTTGAAATCAAAATCCTCCAGCCCCAGCTTGGAGTATTTGATGGTGACCTGAGCAGAGATGTGACAGGTGAAACAAACACCTCCCCATGGATTCTGCTCCCCATTGTGCCCCAAATCAGCCCCCCAAGGCCACCACCCACCTTCCTGTACTTCTTGGCCACCCTGTAGAGATGTGGCTCCTCCTCACGCCCGATGGGCGACTCGGGGACTTGGCTGAAGTTGTCAAACTCGTTGTCCATCTCCTTTAACCTGTAAGGAATCTTGGAGCAGGCAGAGAGGATGAGCAGCTGGAGCCTGAGGTGGGGAGAAACCCCACAAGCAGCTCCTGGGCTTTCCTGCTTGCCCTGAATGAGCAAAGGGATCCACCAGAGCAGAGCGGGGCCCTCCCTGGAGCTGCACCTTCCTGCTGGCAGGGATTTGTCACTGTGGGAAAGCACAGGGCAGTGTTTTCCCAAGGCTGAGGGACGTGCCATGAACCCTCCCAAGAGCTCAGACCTTCCCTGCCCTCAGAGCCACGCAGGGATGGAGCTGGGAGCTCCAACTCCATCCCTGGCAGCTCCAACTCCATCCCTGGCAATTCCAGCTCCATCCCTGGCAATTCCAGCTCCATCCCTGGCAATTCCAGCTCCATCCCTGCCAATTCCAACTCCATCCCTGGCAATTCCAACTCCATCCCTGGCAATTCCGACTCCATCCCTGGCAATTCCGACTCCATCCCTGGCAATTCAAACTCCATCCCTGCCAATTCCAGCTCCATCCCCGGCAATTCCAGCTCCATCCCTGGCAGTTCCAGCTCCATCCCTGGCAACTCCATCCCTGGCAACTCCAACTCCATCCCTGGCAATTCCAGCTCCATCCCTGCCAATTCCAACTCCATCCCTGGCAATTCCAGCTCCATCCCCGGCAATTCCAGCTCCATCCCTGCCAATTCCAACTCCATCCCTGCCAATTCCAACTCCATCCCTGGCAACTCCAGCTCCATCCCTGCCAATTCCAATTCCATTCCTGGCAATTCCAGCTCCATCCCTGGTAATTCAAACTCCATCCCTGGTAACTCAAACTCCATCCCTGCCAATTCCAGCTCCATCCCTGGCAGTTCCAGCTCCATCCCTGCCAATTCCAGCTCCATCCCTGGCAGTTCCAGCTCCATCCCTGGCAATTCCAACTCCATCCCTGGCAACTCCAACTCCATCCCTGCCAATTCCAACTCCATCCCTGCCAATTCCAACTCCATCCCTGGCAGTTCCAACTCCATCCCTGGCAATTCCAGCTCCATCCCTGGCAACTCCAACTCCATCCCTGGCAATTCCAACTCCATCCCTGGCAACTCCAACTCCATCCCTGGCAACTCCAACTCCATCCCTGGCAGTTCCAGCTCCATCCCTGGCAACTCCATCCCTGGCAACTCCAACTCCATCCCTGGAAATTCCAGCTCCATCCCTGCCAATTCCAGCTCCATCTCTGGCAATTCCAGCTCCATCCCTGGCAATTCAAACTCCATCCCTGGCAATTCCAACTCCATCCCTGGCAATTCCAACTCCATCCCTGCCAATTCCAGCTCCATCCCTGGCAACTCCAGCTCCATCCTGGCAATTCAACTCCATCCCGGCAATTCCAGCTCCATCCCTGGCAATTCCAGCTCCATCCCTGGCAACTCCAACTCCATCCCTGGCAATTCCAACTCCATCCCTGGCAATTCCAGCTCCATCCCTGCCAACTCCAACTCCATCCCTCTCCCTGCTCAGGAGAAGCTGCCACCTCCAAACTCCACCTGCACCATCCTGAGGGAATGGGATGGGATTCCACCTCTTGTCCTGAAACCTCGGGGATCCCTCAGCATGCACAAAGCTCCATCCCCTCCCAAAATCCCCAAAAATCCCCGTCCTACCTGGTTACGGAGCTTGGTCCTGGGGTTTGGGGCGTAGCCAATGAACCCCACCTTCTTCATGGTGCGCAGGATTTCGGGATCCACCGGGGGGGCTCGCCTGGAAACACCCCCTGGCTCAGAGCAGCATCTCCCACCCACCCAAGGGGGCTCAGGGACCCACTCTGAGGGGTCCTGAGTGTTCCCCCCTCCCCAGGTTCATTTTCCATCCCAATAATAGGGCAGCAGTGCTGAGTATGGGGGTTTTGGGGTTAGAAAGAGGGAAAATGAGATTCCACATGGGCAGAGCAGAGTCAGGATCCCACTGGGATCCACCAGGGAAACACCCCCTGGCTCAGAGCAGCATCTCCCACCCACCCAAGGGGGCTCAGGGATCCACTCTGAGGGGTCCTGAGTGTTCCCCCCTCCCCAGGTTCATTTTTATTCACAATAATAGGGCAGCAGTGCTGAGTATGGGGGTTTTGGGGTTAGAAAGAGGGAAAAGGAGATTCCACATGGGCAGAGCAGAGTCAGGATCCCACTGGGATCCACCAGGGAAACACCCCCTGGCTCAGAGCAGCATCTCCCACCCACCCAAAGGCAGCTCAGGGATCCACCCTGAGGGGTCCTGAGTGTTCCCCCCTCCCCAGGTTCATTTTCCATCCCAATAATAGGGCAGCAGTGCTGAGTATGGGGGTTTTGGGGTTAGAAAGAGGGAAAATGAGATTCCTTATGGGAAAAGCAGAGTCAGGATCCCACTGGGATCCACCAGGGAAACACCCCCTGGCTCAGAGCAGCATCTCCCACCCACCCAAGGGGGCTCAGGGATCCACCCTGAGGGGTCCTGAGTGTTCCCCCCTCCCCAGGTTCATTTTTATTCCCAATAATAGGGCAGCAGTGCTGAGTATGGGGGTTTTGGGGTTAGAAAGAGGGAAAAGGAGATTCCACATGGAGCAGAGGCAGGATCCCACTGGGAGTGGGAGGGAGGGAGGTTGGACCATGTCCCACCATCCTCACACTTCCACCACAGGAAACTCATCTGGTGTTTCCCAAGCAGGAATGATGCCTTAGGATTCAGCTTTTCTATTTTTTATATCGTGTACTGCTTTGTGGTATAACTCTAAAATTCCACAGCCTGACAGCTGCTGTTCTCTCATTTCATTCACATGAAACAATTCCTCTCTGAAACTCAAGGACACCTGACTCAAACTCCTAGAGATGTAAACAACAGTGAGTTGAGGGGGGCAAACTTGGAGTAAATAACTCCATTACCTGAGGCTGTAACTGGAGTAACTCACTCCATTACCTGAGGCTGTAATTGGAGTAACTCACTCCATTACCTGAGGCTGTAACTGGAGTAAATAACTCCATTACCTGAGGCTGTAATTGGAGGAAATGCCTCCATTACCTGAGGCTGTAATTGGAGGAAATGCCTCCATTACCTGAGGCTGTAATTGGAGGATAAACTCCTGATATGTAAATACACCAAACTTATAAAATGTGAAAAACTCACGATCAACATCTTGGGTGTAACCTTTAACTACCCAAGGTGCACCTATTGAAATCCTTCAATAAAAACCTGCTTTTCATTTAATTTAATCCCTCTATCCTCTGTTCTAGGAACAGAAAGGGGGAGGACTCAGCCAGAGTGAGAATTTGGGAATTCTTTCAATGGGAATTTAGGAATTACCTCGGTGCTGGAGCCGAGTAACTCACTCCATTACCTGAGGCTGTAATTGGAGTAACTCACTCCATTACCTGAGGCTGTAATTGGAGTAACTCACTCCATTACCTGAGGCTGTAACTGGAGTAAATAACTCCATTACCTGAGGCTGTAACTGGAGGATAAACTCCTGATATGTAAATACACCAAACTTATAAAATGTGAAAAACTCACGATGAACATCTTGGGTGTAACCTTTAACTACCCAAGGTGCACCTATTGAAATCCTTCAATTTAACTTAATCCCTCTATCCTCTGTTCTAGGCATGAGGAAAGAGAGGGACTGTGCCAGAGTGAGAATTTGGGAATTCTTTCAATGGGAATTTAGCAATTACCTCGGTGCTGGAGCCGAGTTGGCGGCCGGCCAGTCGGAGAGCAACGCGTCGCTGGTCAGCGGCACCGGGATCAGCGACAGAGGCACCAAATCCTGGTTCCAATCCAGGTGTGGCAGCGTGTCCACCATGCAGGGCAGGGCAAAGTCGGTCTCACGGGAGTAGGCGTTGAAAGTGACCTCTGGGGAGTCGGCCCACAGGTGGACGCAGCCCTCGGAGTCGCCGAAAGCCAGCGCCTGCTTGCTGGCAGACACGTCGAAGGTCATGATGAGCGGCCCCACGGTGTTGACGTGGAAGATGTCGGCGGGGTTGGCCAGCCCCGTGGGCTCACAGAACTGGCACTGGCCTGGGCAGGAGGGAAAATGGGCAAATGTGGTGCTAGGAAGGTGTGGGAGTCAAGCACGGTGCTGGATATGGGATGGTGGCGCTTGTGGGGTGTCCTGAGTGGGAAGGGAGCCACAAGGAGCAGAGTGCAGCTCATGGTCCTGTGCAGGACAAGTCCAAAAGTTCTCCAGTCCCCAAATCCCAACACCTGAGAGTGTTGTCCCTGACCTCTCAAATTATGGAATATCCCAAGCTGGATTGTCAAGTCCAACTTCTGTTCTTGCAGAGGACAAGCCCAAAAGTTCCTCAAATTTCCAGATTCCAACGCCTGAGAGCATTGTCCCTGACCTCTCAAATTATGGAATATCCTGAGCTGAAAGGAACCCACATGGATCATCAAATCCAAGTCCTGTTCTTGCACAGGACAAACCCAAAAGTTCCTCAAATCTCCAAATCCAAGCACCTGAGAGCGTTGTCTCTGACCACTCAAATTATGGAATATTCTGAGCTGAAAGCAACTCACAAGGATCATCAAATCCAAGTCCAACTTCTTGCACAGGACAAACCCAAAAGTTCCTCAAATCCTCAAATCTCCAAATCCCAACACCTGAGAGCGTTGTCTCTGACCTCTCAAATTATGGAATATTCTGAGCTGAAAGGAACCCACATGGATCATCAAATCCAAGTCCTGTTCTTGCACAGGAGAAGCCCAAAAATTCCTCAAATCTCCAAATTCCAACATCTGAGAGCATTGTCCCTGACCTCTCAAATTATGGAATATCCTGAGCTGAAAGGAACCCACATGGATCATTGAGTCCAACTCCCAGTCCAGCAAAGGACATCCCAAAAGATCCTCAAATCCCCAAATCTCAAAACCTGAGAGCGTTGTCCCTGACCTCTCAAATTATGGAATATCCTGAGCTGAAAGGAACCCACATGGATCATCAAGTCCAACTCCTGTTCTTGCACAGGAGAAGCCCAAAAATTCCTCAAATCTCCAAATTCCAACACTTGAAAGTGTTGTCTCTGACCTCTCAAATTATGGAATATCCTGAGCTGAAAGGAACCCACATGGATCATTGAGTCCAACTCCCAGTCCAGCAAAGGACAAGCAGTTCCTCAAATCCCAATACCTGAAAGCATTGAGATGTTTGTACTCCAAGAATTTACAAAGACAGATAAAAGAAGGGAAAGAAAGGTTTCAGAAATGGAATTACAGAGAATTTTTGCTAAAATTGTCACGCACAATTGACCTCACCTGTCTGGGAGATGATGGCCAGGCGCGAGGTGTAGGTGGGGATGAAGCGCAGGAAGAAGGGGTCGATGTGGACCTGCAGGGGGGTGGTGGCCCTCATCATCCTGAGGTCATAGACCTTGAGGAAACGGTCGCAGGCCAGGCCGTTCATGCGGCTGGAGAAGCCACAGGTCACCAGCAGGTTCCCGTGCACGTCAAAGTCCGACAGGCTCCCGGAGTGCGCGTCAAACTCGTGCTCCACCACGAAGGTGCGCAGGTCACGCAGGGACACCTGAGAATGGAGGTCCTGCCTGTGGTCACCAAGGCTCTGGAGGTCTGGGGAGAGCTGGAATTTTGGGATTTTTCCCCTCCCTGAACAGGGGTTACCTTGCCCGAGGTGTGGCCGCAGAAGAAGAAGCGGTTGGATTGCCTCATGATGGTGATGCCGGGCACCTCCACGGTGTACTGGGAGAGAGGAGGGAGAGCAGGGATCAGCCAAGGGCAGGGATGGAGCAGGGATGGGCAGAGAAAAGCAGGGATGGAAGCAGAGATGAGCAGGGATGGAGCAGGGATGGGCAGAGAAAAGCAGGGATGAGCAGGGATGGGAGCAGGGATGGGAGCAGGGAGGGAGCAGGGATGGAGCAGGGATGGAGCAGGGATGGAGCAGGGATGGAGCAGGGATGGGCAGAGAAAAGCAGGGATGGGAGCAGAGATGAGCAGGGATGGAGCAGGGATGGAGCAGGGATGGGAGCAGGGATGGGAGCAGGGATGGAGCAGGGATGGAGCAGAGATGGAGCAGGGATGGAGCAGGGATGGAGCAGGGATGGGAGCAGGATGGGAGCAGGGATGGGAGCAGGGATGGAGCAGGGATGGGAGCAGGGATGGGAGCAGGGATGGGAGCAGGATGGGAGCAGGGATGGAGCAGGGATGGAGCAGGGATGGAGCAGGGATGGAGCAGGGATGGAGCAGGGATGGGAGCAGGGATGGGAGCAGGGATGGGAGCAGGGATGGGAGCAGGGATGGAGCAGGGATGGAGCAGGGATGGAGCAGGGATGGAGCAGGGATGGAGCAGGGATGGAGCAGGGATGGGAGCAGGGATGGAGCAGGATGGGAGCAGGGATGGAGCAGGGATGGAGGAAGGATGGAGGAGGGATGGAGCAGGGATGGAGCAGGGATGGGAGCAGGGATGGAGCAGGGATGGAGCAGGGATGGAGCAGGGATGGAGCAGGGATGGGAGCAGGGATGGGAGCAGGGATGGAGCAGGAGGGGAGGAGGGAGGCAGGGATGGAGCAGGGATGGGAGCAGGGATGGGAGCAGGGATGAGCAGAGAAGAGGAGGAAAGGGCAGAGAAGGGCAGAGAAGAGAAGGAAAGGGCAGGGAAGTGAGTAGAGATGAGCAGGGAAGAGCAGGGATGGCAACAGAAGAGGAGGGAAGGGCAGAGAAGGGCAGGGAAGAGAGTAGGGATGAGCAGGGAAGGGCAGGAAAGGGCAGGGATGGAGCAGGGATGGAGCAGGAATTGAGAGGGGATGGAGCAGGGATGGCAGCAGAGATGAGCAGGGATGGCAACAGAGATGAGCAGGGATGGGAAGAGAAGAGGAGGGAAGGGCAGGGAAGGGCAGGAAAGGGCAGGGATGGAGCAGGGATGGCAACAGAAGAGGAGGGAAGGGCAGGGAAGGACAGGGAAGAGAGTAGGGATGAGCAGGGATGGACAGGGTAAGGCAGGAAAGGGCAGGGATGGAGCAGGGATGGAGCAGGGAAGGAGCAGGGATGAGCAAGGAAGAACAGGGATGGAGAAGGATGGAGCAGGGATGCGCAGAGATGGACAAGAATGGACAAGGACGGACAGGGAAGGGCAGGAAGAAAGCAGAGATGAGGAGGGATGAGCAGGGATGGAGCAGGGTTGGGCAGGGATGGGCAGGGAAGAGAGTAGGGATGAGCAGGGAAGAGCAAGGAAGAGAAAGGGAGAACAGGGAAAAGCAGGGAAGAGAGCAGGGAAGACCAGGAAAGAGCAGAGAAGAGCAGAGATGACCAGGGAAGAGCAGAGAAGAGCAGAGATGGACAGAGAAAAGCAGAGAAGACCAGGAAAGAGCAGAGAAGAGCAGAGATACCAGGCAGGAATCCCAGAGCGAAGCCCCAGGGAGCAGCCCCCAGCCCAGCCACACCTTCTGGGTCTCCTGCACGGTGTTGAGGTCCATCTCCAGCACGTGGTTCTGCAGCCCGGCCACCAGCAGGGTGTTGTTGTCCGTCAGCAGGAGGCTGTGCATGTCCTCGGACTCATCCATGCTGGGGACAGGCAGGACACCCTGAGACCCCTGGGACCCCTCAAACCCCTGAGACCCCAGAGAATCCTGAGGCTCCTCAGAGCCCTGAGACCCCTGGGACCCCTGAGATCCCTGAAGCCCCTGAGGCCCCTGACATCCTTGAGACCCCTCAGACCCCTGACACCCCAGAGACCCCAGACACACCTGGAGACCCCTGAGACCCCTGAGACTCCTGACAACCGTGAGACCCCAGAGAACCCTGACACCCCAAGGACCCCTGACACCCCTGAGGTTCCTGAGACCCCAGAGACCCCTAAGACCCCTGACACCCCTGAATCCCCAGAGACTCCAGACAGCCCAGAGACCCCTGACACCCCTAAGGCTCCCAACACCCCTGAGACCCCAGAGACCCCTGAAATCCTTGACACTCCAAAGACCCCTGAGGCTCCTGAGACCCCTAAGACCCCTGAGACCCCTGACATCCCAGAGACCCCTGAAACTCCTGAGGTTCCTGAGACCCCTGAGGCTCCTGACACATCTGAGACCCCAGAGAACCCAGAAAGTCCTGAGACCCCAGAGACCCCTGACACCTGTGACACCCCTGAGACTCCTGAGACCCCACAGACCCAAAGACCCCTAACACTCCAGAGATCCCTGAGACCCCTGACACCCCAAAGACGTCAGAGACCCCTGAGGTTCCTGAGACCCCAGAGACTCCTGAGACCCCTGAGACCCCAGAGACCTCTGACACACCTGACACCCCTGAGACCCCAGAGACCCCAAAGACCCCAGAGACCTCAGAGACCCCTGACACCCTAGAAATGCCAGAGACCCCTGACACCCCCCACACCCCTGAGACCCCAGAGACCCCAAAGACCCCTGAGACTCCTGAGGCCCCTGGGACCCCTGACACACCTGAGGTTCCTGACACTCCTGAGACCCCTGAGGCTCCTGACACCCCAGAGACTCCTGAGACCTCTGAGACCCCCAACACCCCAGAGACCCCTGACACCCCAAAGACCCCAAAGACCCCCAACACCCCTAAGGCTCCTGAGACCCCAGAGACCCCAGAGACCCCAGGGACCCCCTGACACCCCAGAGACCCCTGAGGCTTCAGAGACCCCTGGGACCTCTGACACCCCAGAGACCCCTGAGACCTCAAAGACCCCAAAGACCCCAGAGACCCCTGAGGTTCCTGAGACCCCAGAGACTCCTGAGAACCCAGAGACCCCTGAGACCCCTGAGGCTCCTGACGTTCCCAGAGACTCCGGAGACCGCAGAGACCCCTGAGATTCCTGAGACCCCAGAGACCCCCAACACCCCCGAGGCTCCTGACACCCCAGAGACCCCCGAGACCCTGCCCAACCCCTGGAGTGATCAGAGAAAGTTCTGGAAGGGGCCAGCAGCACCCACAGGAAGCTGGAGGGGCCAGGAGCACTCACAGGTAGTCGAAAATGATGAGGCCTCCCCGGGACAGGTACTTGAGGTTGGATTTGGTGAGGAAGAGGACGCCGTTCTCCAGGCTCTGGATCTGGCGGATGTCGTCGCTGCTGTTCACCTGGAAGGACGAGTAGCGCTCCAGAGTGGGCCCGAAGAAGGAGGTGGCGTGGCCCTGAAAGGACAGGGGACAGGGATGTCACAAGCCCGTGTCCTGGTGGGTGTGACACAGCTGAGTGTTGCTTCATCCTCTGCCAGATCCTGGATTTTCCAGGTTATGGGGACATTCCTGACACTCCAGGGAAGGCAGCTCAGGCTTTTCCCTGGATAAATAAAAAATCCCAACATGTCCCCTCTGCCCTGAAAGCAGAGGGGACAGGGATGTCACAACCCCCTGTCCTGGTGGGTGTGACACTGCCAGATGCAGGTTATTGAGGTTTTCCCATAACTCATTAACCCCATAACCCCATTAATCCCATAACCTCATGTTATGGGTTAGGTTTTTCCAGGTTATGAGGGTTTTCCTATAACCCATAACCCCATAACCCCATTAATCCCATAACCCCATTAAGCCCATAACCCCATGTTACGGGTTAGGTTTTTCCAGGTTATGAGGGTTTCCTATAACCCATAACCCCATTAATCCCATAACTCCACAAACCCAGGTTATGGGTTAGGGTTTTCCAAGTTATGGAGACATTCCTGACACTCCAGGGAAGGCAGCTCAGGCTTTTCCCTGGATAAATAAAAAAATCCCAACATGTCCCCTCTGCCCTGAAAGCAGAGGGGACAGGGATGTCACAACCCCCTGTCCTGGTGGGTGTGACACTGCCAGATGCAGGTTATTGGGGTTTTCCCATAACTCATTAACCCCATAACCCCATTAAGCCCATAACCTCATGTTATGGGTTAGGTTTTTCCAGGTTATGGGGGTTTTCCTATAACCCATAACCCCATAACCCCATTAATCCCATAACCTCATGTTATGGGTTAGGTTTTTCCAGGTTATGAGGGTTTCCTATAACCCATAATCCCATTAATCCCATAACTCCACAAACCCAGGTTATGGGTTAGGCTTTTCCAGGTTATGGGGGTTTTCCTATAACCCATAACCCCATTAATCCCATAACCCCATTAAGTCCATAACCCCAGGTTATGGGTTAGGTTTTTCCCAGGTTATGGGTTAGGTTTCCTATAACCCATAACCCCATTAATCCCATAACTCCACAAACCCAGGTTATGGGTTAGGGTTTTCCAGGTTATGGGGACATTCCTGACACTCCAGGGAAGGCAGCTCAGGCTTTTCCCTGGATAAATAAAAAAATCCCAACATGTCCCCTCTGCCCTGAAAGCAGAGGGGACAGGGATGTCACAACTCCCTGTCCTGGTGGGTGTGACACAGCTGAGGGTTGCTTCATCCTCTGCCAGATCCAGGTTATGGGGTTTTCCCCCACAGAGCTTCCAAAACCCCTCCAGAGCTTCCCAAATCCTGCCCAGATCTCTCCAAATCCTTCCCAGACCTTCCCAAAACCTCTCCAGAACCGCTCAGAACTTCCAAAACCTCTCCAGAGCTTCCAAAACCTCTCCAGAGCTCCCCAATCCTTCCCAGATCTTCCAAAACCTTCCCAGACCTTCCCAAAACCTCTCCAGAACCGCTCAGAACTTCCAAAACCTTTCCAGAACTTCCAAATCCCTCCAGAAACACCCAAAACCTCTCAGAGCTCCTCAAAACCTCTCCAGAACCTCCCCAAACCTTCCCAGATCTTCCAAAACCTTCACAAAACCTCTACAGAGTTCCCCAAACATTCCCAGATCTTCCCAAAACCTCTCCAGAACTTCCAAAACCTCTCCAGATATTTTCAAACCTTCCCAAAACCTCTCCAGAGCTCCTCAGAACCTTCCCAGATCTTCCCAAACCTTCAGAAAACCTCTCCAGAGCTTCCCAAACCTTCCCAAAACCCCTCCAGAACCTCTCCAGATCTTCCCAAAACCTCTCCAGAGCTTCCAAAACCCCTCCAGAACCACCCAAAACCTCTCCAGACCCTTCCAAAGCCTCTCAGAGCTCCTCAAAACCTCTCCAGAACCTCCCCAGATCTTCCAAAACCTTCACAAAACCTCTCCAGATATTTTCAAACCTTCCCAAAACCTCTCCAGAGCTCCTCAGAACCTTCCCAGATCTTCCCAAACCTTCAGAAAAACTCTCCAGAGCTTCCCAAACCTTCCAAAACCTCTCCAGAACCTGTCCAGAGTTCCACCAGCTCCCCACGTACCCCGTGGTTGCCGACCCAGAGCATCTCCTCGTGCAGGTCGAAGTGTGCCACGGCCACGGGCACGCCGACCTCGGAGACGGCCGTGTGCAGCTCGCTGTAGATGCCCTCCATGAGGGGCACGGGGTCGGGCACCGGGAGCCCCTCCAGGGCCACCCCCTCGGGGTCCAGCTCCACCAGGTTGGGGTTCAGGTGCGGGTCCAGCACCGGCTCCAGCGCGGGGTGCAGGGGAGGAGCGAACTCGGCCAGGGAGGGGTTGAGGCCCTCGAAGTTCATGGTGGGTCCTGGACCTGGAGAGGGGACAGAGGGACAGAGGGGTGGATCAGGGACAGCCGGGGGTCTGGAACCAGGGATGGGATGAAGGAACCGGGGATGGACAGGAACTGGGATTACTGGGAGTGAGGGATGGGAATGGGCCTGAGGGGCAGGAACGGCAGGGAGGGGTTGAGGCCCTCGAAGTTCATGGTGGGTCCTGGACCTGGAGAAGGGACAGGGGGGTGGGTCAGGAACAGCCGGGGGTCTGGAACAGGGATGGGATGAGGGAACCGGGGATGGGACGGGGGAACTGGGATTACCAGGGGTGAGGGACGGGAACAAGGTGGGGGCAGGAACAGCAGGGAGGGGCTGAGGCCCTCAAAGTTCATGGTGGGTCCTGGACCTGGAGAGGGGACAGAGGGACAGAGGGACAGAGGGACAGAGGGACAGAGGGACAGAGGGACAGAGGGACAGAGACAGACCAGGGCTGGAACTGGGGATGGGATGGGGGAATCAGGGATGGGACAGGAACTAGGATTACTGGGAGTGAGGGACGGGAACAAGGTGGGGGCAGGAACAGCAGGGAGGGGCTGAGGCCCTCAAAGTTCATGGTGGGTCCTGGACCTGAAGAGGGGACAGAGGGACAGAGGGACAGAGGGACAGAGGGACAGAGACAGACCAGGGCTGGAACTGGGGATGGGATGGGGGAATCAGGGATGGGACAGGAACTAGGATTACTGGGAGTGAGGGACGGGAACAAGGTGGGGGCAGGAACAGCAGGGAGGGGTTGAGGCCCTCGAAGTTCATGGTGGGTCCTGGACCTGGAGAGGGGACACAGGGACAGAGGGACAGAGGGACAGAGGGACAGAGGGTGGGTCAGGGACAGACCAGGGCTGGAACTGGGGATGGGATGGGGGAATCGGGGATGGGACAGGAACTGGGATTACTGGGAGTGAGGGATGGGAATGGGCCTGAGGGGCAGGAACGGCAGGGAGGGGTTGAGGCCCTCAAAGTTCATGGTGGGTCCTGGACCTGGAGAGGGGACAGAGGGACAGGGGGTGGGTGAGGGACAGCCGGGGGTCTGGAACCAGGGATGGGATGAAGGAACCAGGGACAGGACGGGAATTGGGATCACTGGGGTGAGGGATAGGAACGGGGCTGAGGGGCAGGAATGGGACTGAGGGGCAGGAACAGCAGCTGGATCACAGGGGGTGAGGGACAGGAACCAGGAATGGCAGCCGAGATTCCTGGGGGTGAGGGATGGGAATGAGGGACGGGAATGGGAGTGAGGGGCAGGAACGGCAGCCGGAATCTCTGGGGGTGAGGGATGGGAACGGGAATGAGGGGCAGGAACAGGAATGAGGGACAGGAACAGGGGTGAGGGACGGGAATGGCAGCGGGAATCACCGGGAGTGAGGGGCAGGAACCAGGAACGGCAGCCGGGATTCCCGAGGATGAGGGACGGGAACGGGGCTGAGGGGCAGGAACGGGGATTGAGGGCCAGGAACATCAGCCGGGATCGCCGGTATAGGGGTGAGGAGCAGGGCCGGGATGTGAAGTCCCTGCTCCAGGGGGTGATCAGAGCCTGGCATGGACGGGGGAAGGGGCTGGGGCGGTCCCTGAGCACCGGGGAGGGGGTCTGGGTACCGGACTGAGGTCCTGGGCACCGGGCACTGATCCCTGAGCACCGGGCAGGGGTCTCTGAGCACCAAGGAGGCGTCCCTGGGTACCGGGAACTGGTTCCAGGACACCGGGCACTGTCCCTGGGCACCGGGCAGCATCCGGGCTAATGGGGAAGCAGCCCAAGATGCCAGGCAGCCTCCCGGGGATACCGGGCAGTGCTCCCAGAGCACGGAACAACCTCCAGAGGAAGCGGGCAGCATCCCAAGGCACCGGGCAGTGTCCCAAAGCACCGGGCTGTCCCGGGGAGCCAAACCGGGCCCCGCCCCGCCGCACCCGCGGGGCTCCGGGCCAGCTCCGCACCCGCCGCCTTTATCACCGCGACCCCACACCGCTATCAGCGCCCGCAGTCCCAGGCGTGGTGCCGGGCGGGGGGCCCGTCCCGAGCGGCCGCTCTCACCGAGCACCGGAGCCGCCGCCACCCCCACACCCCGCCGCGCCCGCCGTTACCGAGCCGGGGCTGCGGGCAGAGCCGCGCCGGGGCCGCGCTGCCGGGCTCGTCCCGCTGCGCCGCCGCGGCCGGGCCGGGGCCGGGGCCGCTCCCGCCGTCGCTACGGCAACCGCGCCCCCTGCCCGGTAAACCGGAGCCGCCCAGCGCCGCCGACCAATGGCAGCGCAGAGCGCTGGTGCGCTGACCAATCAGCTCCTGAAGAGGGCGGGACTAAGCGGAGCGGCGGGACGGGGCGGCGCACGGGTCAAAAAGGATGCGATCGGCTGGTTCGCGGCAGGGGAGCCCCGGGGGGAGTCCCGGGACCACCGAGAGCCCCTCGGAGCCCCGGAAGCCTCTCGGTGCCCCGGGCGCTGCCGAGCCGTGTGGCGGCTGGGGTCTTTGGGGTTCCACGGAGCGTTCCCAGTTACCTATGAGAGCCTATGGGGTGCTACGGAGCAGCCCGGGGCGTCCCACGGTGCCCGCGGGTGTCTGGCACCTCTCGGGGTCCCCAGGTGTCCCCAAGTGCCGATCACAGTCCTTGGCATTCCTACACAGCGTGCACGGGGGTCCCACAATGTCCCCTGGTGTTTCTCAATGTCCCCGGGGGTCCCACAATGTCCCCTCTACCCCAAAGCGTCCCCAGATGCCTTTCAGTGTCCCTCAGTGTCCCACGGCATCCCTCAATATCCCTCAGTGTCCCTCAGGGTCCCTAAATGGCTCCCAGTATCCCCCAGTGTCTCCAATGTCCCTGAGGGTCCCTCTGTGTCCCAAGTGTCCCTCAATGACCCTCAGTGTCCCTCAATATCCCTCAATGTCCCTCAGCGTCTCCAAATGCCCCCCAGTGTCCCTGTAGGTCCCACATTGTCCCACAGGGTTCCTCAGGTTCCCCGAATGTCCCTTGATGTCCCCCAATGTCCCACATTGTCCCACCCCGTCCCTCGGTGTCCCTCAGTGTCCCCCAGTGCCCCAAATGTCCCTCAATGACCCTCAGTGTCCCACAGTGTCCCCAAATGCCCCCCAGTGTCCCAAATGTCCTTCAGCGTGCCCCCATGTCCCTCAATGTCCCACATTGTCCCTCAGTGTCCCTCAATGTCCCTCAGTGTCACCCCCAGTGTCCCTAAATGCCCCCGCACGTCCCTCCGTGTCCCTCAGTGTCCCCAAATACCCCCCAGTGTCCCCAAATGTCTCTCAGTGTCCCCCTCGTCCCTCCCTGTCCCCCTCCATCCCCACTGTCCCCCAGGCCCCCTCGATGTCCCCAAGTGTCCCCAAGTGTCGCGACCTCCCGGCCGTGTCCCCTCCCGGTCCCGGCCCATGCCCGGTGCCCGCGGCGCTGCCGGTGCCGGGGAAGGCCGGGGGCAGCCCCGGCGGGCGGGGCGGGAAGCGCCGGAGCCGCCGCCACGGAGCCGCCGCGATTGCGGCAGCGCCGCCCGGGTCGGCCCGGGACAACGGGGAGGGGACCGAGGGGAAAACGGGGGGACACTGAGGGGACACCCGGGAACACCGGGGGGACAGGGGGGGACACCAGGGGGAAAACGGGGGGACAATGAGGGAATAACGGGAGGACACCCGGGAATACTGGGGGTACACGGAGGGACACTGAGGGGACAGCAGGGGGACAACGGGGGGACACCGGGGGGGACACTGAGGGGACAATGAGGGGACACAGGGGGGACAATGAAGGGACACAGGGGGGATAACAGGGGGGACACCGAGGGGACAACGGGGGAGATACCGGAGGGACAATGAGGGGACAACGTGGGGATAATGAGGGGACAGCGGGGGCACACTGAGGGGACACCACGGGGACAATCAGGGGACACTGGGGAGATACCAAGGGGACACCAAAGGGACAACGAGGGGACAACGAGGAACACCGGGGGGACAACAGGGAGATAACGGGGGACACCGAGGCGACACCGGGAGGATACCAAGGGAACAACGAGGGGACATCAGGGAGACACCGGGGGACACCCGGGAACACCGAGGGGACACCCGGGAACACTGGCTCGGACACAGCGGAACCGGGGAGCGGCCGCCCCGGGGCTCCACCACTCCCCGGTGCCCCCGCGATGCACCGAGGGGCCGCCCGGTGCTGCTGCCGGTGCCGGTGCTGCTGCCGGTGCCGGTGCCGCTGCCGGTGCCTCCCGTCCCGCCCGGAACTGCCCCGGGTTTTCCTGCCCGTCCCATCCCGTTCGGTGCCGTCCCGGTGCTGCGGGGACCCCGGCCCGGTATCGGTTCTGCTTTCGGGGGGAGGCGCCGGGGCGTGAGCACCTGCCCCGGGATTCCCCACCTGCCGCCGCCCCATAAGAGCCCGGTGGCGGCGCCGGTGGCGGCACACACCGAGAGCAGCGATGGCTCCGCTCCGCCGCCTCTGCCTCTGCCTGCTCCTCGCGCTGCTGCCGCCGCCTCCCGCCGCACCGGCACCGGCACCGGTAACGGCACCGGCACCGCTCCGCCGGCCGGACTGGGCCGCCTGCCGGGTGCTGTCCCGGGAGCTGTCACGGCTGCTGGGGGCGGTCAGAGAGCCGCACTCGGTGCTGGTGAGTACCGGGGGTTCGTCGGGGCACCGGGGGGATCGGGAAACAGCGGGGGGATCAGACAGAGTACCGGGGGGCTCGGTCAGGGGGAGTGATGGCTCGACCGGGGAGAGCCGGCGTTCGGCCGGTGCACCGGGGGACTCGGGAGGTACCGGGGGGCTCAGACAGAGTGACGGGAGCTCGACCGGGGAGAGAGAGGGGCTCGAGAAGCACCGAGGGGATACGCCGGAGTACCGGGGGGCTCGGAAAGCACCGGGAGCTCGACCAGGGAGAGCCGGGACTCGGCCGGTGCACCGAGGGGCTCGGGAAACACCGGGGGCTTCCGTTGGGGGCACAGAGAGACTCAGAAAGCACCGGGGGGGCTCGAGAAGGACCGGGGGTAGAGGAAAGCACCGGGAGCTCGACCGGGCAGAGCCGGGACTCGGCCGGTGCACCGAGGGGCTCGGGAAGCACCGGGAGCTCGGCCAGGGGCACCGGGGAACTCAGCCGGGGTCACCGGGGGGCTCGGGAAACACCGGAGGGCTTGGCCGGATTACCGGGGGTCTCGGCCGGGGCGAGCGGGAGGCTCGGGAAGCACCGGTGGGCTCGGCCGGGGGCACCGGGGAGCTTGAGAAGCACCGGGGGCTCGGGAAGCACCGGGGGCTCCGCCGGCGGCACCGGGGGCTCGGGAAGCACCGGGGGCTCCGGCAGAGTCACCGGCGCAATCGGCCGGGGAGAGCGGGATGCTCGAGAAGCACTGGGAGGCTCGGGATGCAACCGGGGGACTGAGCCAGACTACCGGGGGCTCGGGAAACACCGGAGGGCTTGGCCGGATTACCGGGAGTCTCAGCCGGGGCCAGAGGGGGGCTCGGGAAGCACCGGGGCGCTCAGCCAGAGCACCGGGGGCCTCGGGAAACACCAGGGACTCAACCGGGGGCACCGGGAGGCTCGGGAGGCACCGGGAGCTCAGGAAGCACCAGGGACTCAACTGGGGGCACCGGGAGGCCTGGGAAGCACCGGGGGTAGCACCGGGAGGTGCGGGCTCATCGCGGCGGGGGTTGCGCCGGTACCGGGGGGTGTTCGGTGTCCCGGTGCGGGTTCGGTGTCCGACGGGTCAGTGTCCGGTGGGGTTCGGTGTCCCGGGCGGGTTCGGTAGTCCGGTGCGGTTCGGTGTCCCGGGAAGGTTTCGGTGTCCGGTCGGGTTCAGTGTCCGGGAAGGTTCGGTGCTCCGGTGCGGGTTCGGTGTCCCGGAGCGGGTTCGGTGTCCCGGGGAGGGTTCGGTGTCCCGGGGAAGGTTCGGTGTCCCGGAGCGGGTTCGGTGTCCCGGTGCGGGTTCGGTGTCCCGGTGCCGGCCGTACCGGACGCGTTGACACCGGGCCCGCTCGCTGCTCCAGGAGGGGCTGCAGCTGCTGGAGGAGGAACCCCAAAATTGGCCCCCCCGGATCCGCTGCAGCGACGCCTGCGACCCCCTGAGCCTGGAGAGCAACCACACGGTACCGGGGGGCTCCGGGATCACCGCGGGGGCTGCGGGGGTCGGGGGGAACCCGGGGATGCTGGGGGTTCACCTGAGGATGTCGCTGAGGGTGCCTGGGGGGTCCCAGGGGTGCTGAGGATGAAGATGGGGGTCCCAGAGGGGTCCCAGGGATGCATTTGGAGGTCCTGAGGACGTCTGGGGTTCGTTTGGGGGGTCCCAAGGACGTCTGGGGGTCCTAAAAGGGTCCTAAAGGGGTCCCAGGGGATGCACTTGGGGGTCCCAGAGGGGTCCCAGGGATACTGAGGATGAACCTGGGGGTCCCAGAGGGTCTCAGCAATTCTGGGGGATGCACTTGGGAGTCCTGGGGATGTCTGGGGGTCCCAAGGATGCCTTTGGATGTCCCAGAGAGGTCTCAGGGATGCACTTGGGGGGTCCTGTGGGGGATATCTGGGCATCCCAGGGGTGCTGAGGATGGGTCTGGGGGTCCCAGAGGGGTCCCTGGAAAGCTGCTGAATGAATTTGGGGGTCCCAAGGATGCATTTGGAGGTCCCAGAGGGCTCCCAGCGATGCTGGGGATGCCAAGGATGCATTTGGGGGGTTCCAGAGGGGTCCCAGGGATGCATTTGGGGGTCCTGGGGATGCATTTGGGGGTCCCAAGGATGGGTTTGGAGGTCCCAGAGGGCTCCCAGCCATGCTGGGGATGCCAAGGATGCATTTGGGGGTTCCAGAGGGGTCCCAGGGATGCATTTGGGGGTCCTGGGGGTCCCAAGGATGCGTTTGGAGGTCCCAGAGCGCTCTCAGTGATCCCAAGGGCTGCACCACGAGTTCCTGGGGGTCCCCTTGGGGGTCCCGTGGGGTGTGTGTGGATATCCCTGACCCCCATGTCACCCCTGTGCCCCCCCAGCTGTGCCTGCAGAGGATCCGCCAGGCGCTCCAGCACTACCGGGGGGTGCATTTGGGGGTCCCGGGGGTCCCGGGGGTCCCGTGGGGTGTGTGTGGATATCCCTGACCCCCATGTCACCCCTGTGCCCCCCCAGCTGTGCCTGCAGAGGATCCGCCAGGCGCTCCAGCACTACCTGGGGGTGCACTTGGGGGTCCCGGGGGTCCCGTGGGGGGTGTGTGGATATCCCTGACCCCCATGTCACCCCCTTGCCCCCCCAGCTGTGCCTGCAGAGGATCCGCCAGGCGCTCCAGCACTACCGGGACCTGCTGGGCTCCGACATTTTCCGCGAGCAGCCGCAGCCGCAGCTGGAGAGCACCATGGAGCAGCTGCTGCGCCTCGTGCAGGTCAGCCAGGGGGGCAGCCCGGCCCGCGGGGTCACCAATTGTCCCTCAGGGTCACCAAATGTCCCTCAGTGTCCCACGGTATCCCTCAGAGTCCCACCCAGTCCCTCAGTGTCCTTTGGTGTCCCTCAGCGTCCCTTAATGTTCCCCAGTGTCTCTGAGAGTCCCTCAATGTCCCTCAGTGTCCGTGAGGATCCTTTGGTGTCCCTCAATGTCCACCAGTGTCCCCCCATGTCCCTTGGTGTCCCCCAGTGTCTCAAATGACCCTCATTGTCCCACACTGTCCCTCAGTGTCCCACCCTGTCCCTCAATGTCCCCTGGTGTCCTCAGTGTCCCCAAATGTCCTGCAGTGTCCTTCAGTATCTTTTGGCATCTCTCAGTGTCCCCCAGTGTCCCAAATGTCCCTCAGTGTGCCTGAGGGCCCCTCACTGTCCCTTGGTGTCTTTTGGTGTCCCACATTGTCCCACATTGTCCTTCGATGTCCATCAATGTCTCCCAGTGTCTTTCAGTGTCCCTCAGTGTCCCACAGGGTCCCTCGATGTCCCTCAGGGTCCCTCCATGTTCCTCAGTGTCCCGCCCTGTCCCTCATTGTCCTTGGTGTCTCTCAGTGTCCCCTGGTGTCCCTCATTGTCCCCAAATATCCCCCAGTGTCTCTGAGTGTCCCTCAGTGTCCCTCAATGTCCCATGGTGTCCCTCAGTGTCCCACGGGGTCCCTCAGGGTCCCCAAATGTCCCTCAGTATTCCGTGGTGTCCCTCAATGTCCTCCAGGGTCCCTCATTGTCCCTTGATGTCCTTTGGTGTCCCACCCTGTCCCTCAATGTCCCATGATGTCCCTCAGTGTGCCCCCAGTGTCTCCCAGTGTCCCAAATGTCCCTCAGTGTCCCACACTGTCCCTCAATGTCCGATGGTGTCCCTCAGTGTCCCTCAATGTCCTTCAGTGTGCCCCCAGTGTCCCCCATGTCCCAAATGTCCCTCAGTGTCCCTCGGTGTCCCTCATTGTCCCTCAATGTCCCATGGTGTCCCTCGTGTCCCTCAATGTCCCTCAGTGTCCCCCGGGGGTCCCACGGCACCCCCTGACCCCTCCGTGTCCCCTCAGGACGGGCCCGGCCGCCCCCCCCGGCACCTGCCGGCCCCCCCGGAGCTGTGGCAGCGGCCGCTGCAGCGGCACCTGGCCCTGAAACGGCTGCGCTCCTTCTCCGCCCTCATGGGCCGCGTCTTCAACCACGGGGCGCGCTGAGACCCCGGGCACCGACACCGACCCCCGGACACCGACCCCAGCCCCTGATACCGACCCCAGCCCCGGACACCCCCGGATAGCGACCCCAGCCCCGGACACCGACACCGACCCCCGGACACCGACCCCAGCCCCGGACACCGACCCCAGCCCCGGACACCGACCCCAGCCCCGGATACCGACACCCCCCGACACCGACGCCCGAGACCCCGGACACCGACACCGACCCGACACCCGGACACCGACCCCAGCCCCGGACACCGCCCACACGCCCCGGACGAACCGCCCGGATAGCGACCCCAGCCCCGGATACCGACACCGACCCCACGACACCAACACCGACCCCAGCCCCGGATACCCCCGGATAGCGACCCCAGCCCCGGATACCGACACCGACCCCCGGACACCGACCCCAGTCCCGGACACCCCCGCGGACACCGACACCGATCCCCGGATAACGACCCCCTCCCGATCTTCAACCACGGGGCGCGCTGAGACCCCCCAGATACCGACCCCACCCCGGACACCCCCGGACACCCCCGGACACCCCCGGACACCAATCCCCACCCCCGGATATCGCCCACCCCCCTTATTTATCGCCCACCCCCCTTATTTATCTCCTCCTCCCCCTTATTTATCGCCCCCTCCCACTTATTTATCGCCCTCAACTCTCGGACCCCACCCCCCCGCCCCAGACATCGCCCCTACCCCCGGACACCGCCCCCCGCCCCTTATTTATCGTCTCTCCCTTATTTATCGCCTCCTCCCCTTTATTTATCGCCCCCCAGCCCCGGACATGCCCCCCCCCCATTATTTATTGCCCCCCTCCCGCGGTAATTTATGATTGGAGCCGTTCCTTTATTTATCTCGGGTATTTCTCAGTTTCTAATAAAGCTCCCAAGGAGAGCAGAGAGCGGCGAGTGCGTGCGGGGGGGGTGGGAGGGAAGGGGTTAATTTACAGATAAAGGGGTGGGGAGGGGTTAATTTACAGAGAGGGGGGTGGGGAGGGGTCCCCGAGAGGGAAGAAACCGGAGAGGGGTCCCCGGAACGGAAGGGGCTGAGGAGGGGTCTCCAGGAGGGAAGGGACTGGGGAGGGGTCCCTGTAACGAAAGAGACTGGAGAGGGGTCCACGCAAGGGAAGGGACTGAGGAGGGGTCTCCGGAAGGGGTTCCTGGAAGGGAAGGGACCAAGGAGGGGTCCCCAGGAGGGAAGAGACAGGGGAGGGGTCCCTGGAAGGGAAGAGACCAGAGAGGGGTCCCGGGAAACGAAGAGACCGGGGAAGGGTCACTGGAACGAAAGGGACTGGGGAGGGATCCCCGGAAAGGAGGGGACCGAGGCGGGGTCCCTGGAAGGGGCTGGGGAGGGGTCTCTGGAAGAGAAGGGACCGAGGCGGGGTCCCTGGAAGGGGCTGGGGAGGGGTCTCTGGAAGAGAAGGGACCGGCGAGGGGTCCCTGGAGCGAAAGGGTCTGGAGAGGGGTCCCTGGGAGGGAAGGGGTTCCCGGGAGGGGAGGGGTCCCTGGAATGAAAGGGACCCGGGAGGGGGTCCCTGGAAGAGGTCCCCGGGAGGGAGGGGACCAGGGAGGGGTCCCTGGAAGGGGCTGGGGAGGGATCCCTGGAACGGAAAGGGTTGGGGAGGGGTCCCCGGAAGGGAAGGGACCGGAGAGGGGTCCCCAGGAGGGGAGGGGTCCCTGGAAAGGAGAGGATGGGGGAGGGGTCACTGGAGGGGGTCTCTGGGAGGGGAGGGGTCACTGGAAGTCGCTGGCGTCGATGTGCAGCGGGGGCAGGTCGGTGAACAGCGAGGGCACCGCGGGCAGGGCCGAGTCCTCGGGCTGAGGCAGGAACGGATCGTGCTGGGCCAGGAGAGCCGCGCTGCCTGCGGGGGGACACAGCGGGGACAGGGACAGATGAGTGCCAGGGGGGACAGATGAGTGCCAGGGGACAGATGAGTGCCAGGGGGACAGATGAGTGCCAGGGACAGGCAGGGACAGGGGACAGATGAGTGCCAGGGGGGACAGATGAATGCCAGGGGGCACAGATGAATGCCAGGGGGACAGGGCAGGGACAGGGGACAGATGAGTGCCAGGGGGACAGGGCAGGGACAGGGACAGATGAGTGCCAGGGGGGACAGATGAGTGCCAGGGGGACAGGGCAGGGACAGGGGACAGGGCAGGGTTTGGGGACAGATGAGTGTCAGGGGGGACAGATGAATGCCAGGGGGACAGGGCAGGGACAGGGGACAGCTGAGTGCCAGGGGACAGGGCAGGGACAGGGGACAGGGCAGGGACAGGGGACAGGGCAGGGTTTGGGGGCAGATGAGTGCCAGGGGGGACAGATGAGTGCCAGGGGGACAGGGCAGGGACAGGGGACAGGGCAGGGTTTGGGGACAGATGAGTGCCAGGGGGGATAGAGCAGGGACAGGGGACAGATGAGTGGGGACAGGGCAGGGCTCAGGGGGACAGAGCACTGACAAGGAGGACACAGCAGTAACCAGGGGGACACCTCAGTGCCCATAGGGGACAGGGCAGGGCACAAGGGACAGGGAAGTGCCCTGGGGACACCTTTGTGCCTAGGGGACAGGGCAGTGCCCGGGGGGACAGGGTAAAGGGGACACAGGAGTGGCCAGGGGACAGCTCAATGCCAGGGAGACAGGGCAGTGGGGACAGGGGACAGCTCTGTGCCCATAGGGGACAGGGCAGTGCCCAGAGGGACAGGGGACAGCTCTGTGGGGACAGGGCAGTGCCCAGGGGGACAGGACAGGGCTCAGGGGGACACCTCTGTGCCCAGAGGGACACCTCAGTGGGGGACAGCTCAGTGCCCAGGGGACAATGCCCAGAGGGGACAGGGAAGGGCTTAGGGGACAGAGCAGTGGGGACAAGGCAGTGCCCAGTGGACGGGGCAGTGCCCAGGGGGACAGGACAGGTCTCAGGGGGACACCTCACTGCCCAGGGGACACCTCTGTCCCCCGCCCCAGCCCCAACACTCACCAGGGCTCAGCTGGAAGCTCTGCTCCAAGCTCTCCTCCAGGCTCTCCTCCAAGGTCGCCACCACGTCCGGCATCAGCTCGGCCACTCCCAGTGTCCCCAACGTCCCCAAGGTCCCCGAGGGTGCCTGCAGCCCCTGCAGCAGCTCCTGCATGTCCTGTCCCCCTGGCAGCAGCTCCAGGTCCCTCAGCTCTGCTGGCAGTGTCCCCAACTCCGCTGTCCCCTGCGGTGTCCCCAAGTCCCCTGAGGCCACCTGCAGCACCTGCAGCCCCCCAGGCAGCACCTGCACAGCTCCTGGTGCCACCTGCAGTGTCCCCTGGAGGTTGGGGGCTCCTGGTGTCACCTGTGGTGGCTCCAGGCTTTGGGGCTGTGGTTGTAGTGTCCCCAAGCCTGGGGGCTGCAGGGTCCCCACCTGTGGTGTCCCCAGGTTCCCAGGGGTGACCTGAAGTGTCCCTGGGCTCATGGCCACCATCTGCAGAGTCTGAGGTGTCCCCAAGTTCCCAGGGGTGACCTGAAGTGTCCCTGGGCTCATGGCCACCATCTGCACAGTCCCTGGGCTCGTGGCCACCACCTTTGATGTCCCCAGGTTCCCAGGGGTGACCTGTGGTGTCCCTGGGCTCGTGGCCACCATCTGAACTGTCCCTGGGCTCGCTGCCACCCCTTGAAGTGTCCCCAGGTTCCCAGGGGTGACCTGCAGTGTCCCTGGGCTCGCTGTCACCCCTTGAAGTGTGCCCAAGATCTCAGGGGTGACCTGTAGTGTCCCTGGGCTCATGGTCACACCTTGAAGTGTCCCCAAGCTCCCAGGGGTGACCTGTGGTGTCCCTGGACTCGTGGCCACCATCTGCAGAGTCTGAGGTGTCCCCAAGATCTCAGGGGTGACCTGTAGTGTCCCTGGGCTCATGGCCACCATCTGCAGTGTCCCTGGGCTTGAGGCCACCCCATGAGGTGTCCCTGGGCTCGTGGGCACCCCCAGAGGTGTCCCCAGGTCCCCGGGTGTCCCCTGCCCTCGGGGCTGCAGCTGCAGCGTCTCCAGGTTCTCGGTGGCCGCCTGCAGCTCCTCCTCGGTCTGACGCCGGTTGGGCGGCCTGGACAGACAGACAGACAGACGGGTTGGGGTTGGGGTCAGAGTCTGGGGATTGGGGACAGGGGTCAGGGATTGGGGTCAGAGTTTGGGGATTGGGGATTGGGATCAGGACTGGGGTCAGGGATTGGGGTCAGGGTTAGGGATTGGGGTTGTGGTCAGGGGTTTGGGGTTAGGGATCGGGGTCAGGGTTGGAGTGGGGACTGGGGTCAAGGATTAAGGATTGAGGATCGGGGTTAGAGTTGGGATTGGGGTCAGGGGTTGGGGTCAGAGATCAGGGGTCGGGGTTGGGGATTGGGGATCAGGGTCAGGAATAGGGGTCAGAATAGGGGTCAGAGTCAGGGATTGGGGTCAGGGATTTGGGTCAGAGTCAGGGATTGGGGTTGAGGATTGGGGTCAGGGATCTGGGTCAGGGACCGGAGTCAGAGTCAGGGATCAGGGTCAGGGATTGGGGTCAGGGATCGGGGTTGGGGTCAGGGATTGGGGTCAGGGATCAGGGTTGGGGTCAGGGATTGGGATCAGGGTCAGGGATTGGGATCAGGGATCGGGGTTGGGGTCAGGGATTGGGGTCGGGGTCAGGGATTGGGGTCAGGGATTGGGATCAGGGTCAGGAGTTGGGGATTGGGGTCAGGGATCAGGGTTGGGGTCGGGGATTGGGATCAGGGTCAGGGATTGGGGTCAGGGTCAGGAGTTGGGGATTGGGGTCAGGGATCAGGGTTGGGGTCAGGGATTGGGGTCAGGGTCAGGGATTGGGGTCAGGGATTGGGATCAGGGTCAGGGATTTGGGTCAGGGTCAGGGATTGGGGACAGGGATTGGGATCAGGGATTGGGATCAGGGTCAGGGATTGGGGTCAGGGATCGGGATTGGGGTCAGGGATTGGGATCAGGGTCAAGGATTGGGGTCAGGGCATCCCACAGCCCCACAGAGGTGTCCCCACATCCCCTCACCTGGAGGACACGCGGATGAGGCGCCGGTTCAGGTATTTCTGGGACTCGCTCAGGTTCCCTGGGGACAAACAGAGGCATCAGGGGGGTGCCCTGGCTCAGTCCCCGGCCATGCCAGGCCGTGCCAGCCCATGCCAGGCCGTGCCAGGCCATGCCAGGCCGTGCCAGGCCGTGCCAGCCCGTGCCAGGCCGTACCCTCCAGCCTCTGGCTGTAGTAGGGCCCGAAGGCCTCGTCCCGGGCGGTGTTGGGGTACAGGAACTTGAGGGGATTTTCTGGATTCTTCTCCTCCAGGCTCATGTGGTAGTCACGGATGATGTCGGGCAGGGCCAGCGACACCAGCTCCGAGGCTGTGTAGGGCTCCACGGCGTGGAAAGTGGGGGGTCCTGCAAAGGGGGCACAGTGGAGGGGTGGCACCGTCATCCCTGTGTCCCACAGAAAGCTGGGCCCAAGATGGGAATTCATTCTTGTCAATTTTTAACCTAAATCTCAATTCAGCTTCACCATTCTTGTCAATTTTAAACCTAAATCTCAATTCAGCTTCACCATTTTCATCCATTTTTTAACCCAAATCTGAATTCAGCTTCACCATTCTCATTCATTTTTTACCTAAATCTGAATTCAGCTCCACCATTCTTGTCAATTTTTTAACCTAAATCTCAATTCAGCTTCACCATTTTCATTAATTTCTCACCTAAATCTCAATTCAGCTTCACCATTCTTGTCAATTTTAAACCTAAATCTCAATTCAGCTTCACCATTCTTGTCAATTTTTAACCTAAATCTCAATTCAGCTCCACCATTCTTGTCAATTTTTAACCTAAATCTCAATTCAGCTTCACCATTCTTGTCAATTTTTAACCTAAATCTCAATTCAGCTTCACCATTCTTGTCAATTTTTAACCTAAATCTCAATTCAGCTTCACCATTTTCATTAATTTCTAACCTAAATCTCAATTCAGCTCCACCATTTTCATTAATTTCTAACCTAAATCTGAATTCAGCTTCACCATTCTCATCCATTTTTAACCCTTTTCATCCATTTTGAACCTAAATCTCAATTCAGCTTCACCATTCTCATCCATTTTTAATCTCAATCTGAATTCAGTTTCACCCTTTTCATCCATTTTGAACCTAAATCTGAATTCAGCTTCACCATTCTCATCCATTTTTAATCTTAATCTGAATTCAGTTTCACCATTTTCATCCATTTTTAACCCAAATCTGAATTCAGCTTCACCATTCTCATCAATTTTGAACCTAAATCTGAATTCAGCTTCACCATTCTTGTCCATTTTTAACCTAAATCTGAATTCAGCTTCACCATTCTCATCCATTTTTAACCCAAATCTGAATTCAGCTTCACCATTCTCATCCATTTTTAACCCTTCTCATCCATTTTTAACCTAAATCTGAATTCAGCTTCACCATGCTTGTCCATTTTTAACCTAAATATTGAATTTAACCTAAATCTGAATTCAGGTTCCCCATTCTCATCCATTTTGAACCTAAATCTGAATTTATCCTCTTGCTTGCTAAACCTCAGGGGAGGGGAGGTTTATTTTCCTTTGCTTTACAGTAGATCTGAACCTCCAGGGTCTCCCCAAAATTTGCTCAGGACGAAGGTTTATCAGGTGTGATAAACCTCACCATGGACTTGGAAAATCCCCTCTCTGCAGAGGCTTCCAGGTGGTTCCTGGGGGTTCCTGGGGGGTTCCTGGGGGGTTCTGGGGGGTTCCTGGGGGGTTCCTGGGGGTTCCTGAGGGTCCTGGGGGGTTCCTGAGGGTCCTGGGGGGTTCTGGGGGGTTCCTGGTGGTTCCTGGGGGTTCCTGAGGGTCCTGGGGAGTTCCTGGGGGTTCCTGGGGGTTCCTAAGAGTCCTGGGGGGTTCCTGAGAGTCCTGGGTGGTTCCTGGTGGTTCCTGGGGGGTTCCTGGTGGTTCCTGGGGGGTCCTGGGGGGTCCTGGGGGGTTCTGGAGGGTTCTGGGGGGTTCCTGGGGGTTCCTGGGGGGTTCTGAGGGGTTCTGGGGGTTCCTGGTGGTTCCTGGGTGGTTCTGGAGGGTTCCTGGGGGGTTCTGGGGGGTTCCTGGGCATTCCTTGGTGTTCCTGAGGGTCCTGGGGGGTTCCTGGTGGTTCCTGGGGGTTCCTGAGGGTCCTGGGGAGTTCCTGGGGGTTCCTGGGGGTTCCTAAGAGTCCTGGGGGGTTCCTGAGAGTCCTGGGTGGTTCCTGGTGGTTCCTGGGGGTTCCTGGTGGTTCCTGGGTGGTTCTGGAGGGTTCTGGGGGGTTCCTGGGGGGTTCCTGAGGGTTCCTGGGGGGTTCCTGGTGGTTCCTGGGGGGTTCTGGGGGGTTCCTGGGGGTTCCTGGGGGGTTCCTGAGGGCTCTGAGGGGTTCTGGGGGGTTCCTGGGGGTTCCTGGGGGGTTCTGGGGTGTTCCTGAGGGTCCTGGGGGTTCCTGAGGGCCCTGGGGGGTTCCTGAGGGCCCTGGGGGGTTCTGGAGGGTTCTGGGTGGTTCTGGGGGGTTCCTGAGTGTTCCTGGGGGTTCTGGGTGGTTCTGGAGGGTTCTGGGGGGTTCCTGGGGGTTCCTGGGGGTTCCTGGTGGTTCCTGGGGGTTCTGGGGGTTCCTGGGTGGCTCTGGAGGGTTCCTGGGGGGTTCTGGAGGGTTCTGGGGGGTTCTGGGGGTTCCTGGGTGGTTCCTTGTGGTTCCTGAGAGTCCTGGGGGTTCCTGGGGGTTCCTGAGAGTCCTGGGGGGTTCCTGGGGGGTTCCTGGTGGTTTCTGGGGGTTCCTGGTGGTTCCTGGGGGTTCCTGAGAGTCCTGGGGGGTTCCTGGGGGGTTACTGGGGGTTCCTGAGGGGTCCTGGAGGGTTCTGGGGGGTTCCTGGTGGTTCCTGGGGGGTTCTGGGGGGTTCCTGAGGGTTCTGGGGGGTTCTGGGGGGTTCTGGAGGGTTCCCTCACCTGTCTCGTTGTGCTCCACCCAGGTGAAGGTGACACCACCCAGGACGCTCTCGCTGAAGCGCAGCAGGAACGTCCCCGTCCTCTTGGACTTGAGCAGCTTCTCCTCCTGCTTGCGGCTCACGAAGCCCAGGATGAGTCTGGGGGAGGCACCGTCAGCCCCTGGGGACCCCCAGAACCCCCAGACCCCTCCCCAGCCCTGTCCCTACCCGTTCTTCCAGAGCTGCTTGAGGTGCTCCTGGAGCAGCCCCAGGATCCCGTCCAGCCAGGCCCAGAAGGAGAAACCGGAGGCTCCATCCTGAGGGAGGGGACATGGGGGGGACATGGGGGGACATAAGGGGACAGGGAGGGACATGGGGACATGGAGGGACATGGTGGGGACATAAGGAGGGACACAAGGGGACATGGAGGGACACAAGGGGACATGGGGGGGACATGGGGGGACATAAGGGGACAGGGAGGGACACAGGGACATGGGGGGACATGGAGGGGTGGGGGACATGAAGGGACATGGTGGGGACATAAGGAGGGACATAGGGACATGGAGGGACACAAGGGGACATGGAGGGACATGGAGGGATGGAAAGACAGGGTGACATGGAGGGATAGGAGGGACATGGGGGACATGGAGGGACAGGGGGACATGGGGACATGGAGGGATGGAGGGACATGGTGGGGACACAGGGATGGGGGGACATGGAGGGACAGGGGGGACATGGGGACATGGAGGGACATGGAAGGGACATGGGGACATGGAGGGGACAGGGGGACATGAGGACATGGGGATGAGGGAACATGGAGGGACAGGGGGACATGGAGGGGACAGGGGATAATGGGACATGGGGACATGGAGGGATGGGGGACATGGGGATATGGAGGGACATGGGGACAGAGAGGGACATGGAGGGGACAGGGGGAGACATGGGGATGGGGGGACAGTGGGACATGGAGGGACATGGGGACATGGAGGCGACATGGCCATGGGGACAGAGGGGACAGGGCCATGGGGACAGAGGGGACAGGCCCTACTGACCTTTGAGAACTTGTGCCAGGCCACGGTGCTGTTCGGTGACGGCTTCGAGCCTTGGGGTGAGAGCAGAGTAAGGGGGGACAGCCACGTCCCACCGTGTCCCCCCATGTCCCACCGTGTCCCCTGCTGTCCCCTCATGTCCCCTGGTGTCCCCGGCCTTACCCAGGAGTTTCTTGGCCAGCATCAGGAGGTTGTCCCGGCTCAGGCCCCGCTCGGCCACGCTCTGGAACTGCCAGCTCAGCACCTCGGCCAGCCGCGGCCACGGGGCCGGAGGGGGGGACGAGAAGAACTGCTGGGCCTGGGGACACGGAGGGGACACGGGGGGACACGGGGGGACAGGGTGAGCGAGGCCCAGGACAGTGGCAGGGGAGGGGGACAGAGGGAACAGGGGATGGGGACATGGGGAGGGGATGGGGACAGCAGGAGAGGAGAGGGACAGGGGGTAGGGACAGAGGGGACAGCCAGATGAGGACATGGGGATAGGGGAGGGGGACAGCAGGAGAGGATGGGGACAAGGGGAGGGGACAGGGACAGAGGATGGGGACAGTGAGAGGGGACGGAGACATGCACTGGAGTAGGGGATGGGGACATGGAGGGGACAAGGACATGGGCAGAGGACAGGAGGAGGACAGAGACAGGGAAGGGGGACACGGCACAGGAGCAGAGGACAGGGATGAGCCAAGGGGACAGGGACAAGGGATGGGGACAAGGACAAGGGCAGGGGATGGGACAGGGATTAAGGGACAGGACAGGGACCAAGGGATGGGGACAAATGGCAGGGGTGGTGTCCAGGGGATGGGGACAAGACAGGGACCACAGATACATGGCAGGGGACAGGGACAAGGGCAGGGGACAGGGATTAAGGGACAGGGACAAAGGGATGGGACAGGGACAAAGGGATGGGGATAAGTGGCAGAGGATGGGGTTCAAGGGATGGGGACAGGCACCAGGGCAGGGGACACGGACCAAGGACAGGCACCAAAGCAGGGGATGGCACAAGGACAAGGACACGAGGCAGGGGAGGGGACACAAATCCACACCTGGGATGGGGCAGGGACCGGGCCCAGATTTGGGGACAGGCACAGGGGACAACCAGGATGGGGACAGGGCTAGGGAGGGGACAGGGAGCAGCACAGGGGACACAGGGTGGGTGACAGGGGACACGAGGCAGGGGTGGCACAGGGGACATGAGGCGGGGTGGCACAGGGACGGGGCGGCACAGGACAGGGTGGCACAGGACAGGGGTGGCACAGGGACGGGGCGGCACAGGACAGGGTGGCACAGGACAGGGGTGACACAGGGATAGGGTGGCACAGACAGGGGTGGCACAGGGACAGGGGTGGCACAGGACAGGGGACACAGGGGTAAGGATGGCACAGGACAGGGTGGCACAGACAGGTGTGGCACAGACAGGGGTGGCACAGAACAGGGTGGCACAGACAAGGGTGGCACAGACAGGGGTGACACAGGGACAGGGATGGCACAGACAGGGGTGGCACAGGACAGGGGTGGCACAGGGACGGGGTGGCACAGACAGGGTGGCACAGACAGGGGTGGCACAGGGACAGGGGGTCCTGCTCGCCTTGGGGTCAGAGCTGAGCATGTTGAACCAGAGGATGGAGGCCCAGGCGCTGGAGAACTGGTTGTTGTTGGAGATGATGACAAAGGGCAGCGTGGTGGCCTGGGGAGGTGACAGAGCTCAGGCTGGCTGTCCCCAAGCCCCCCCGGCTGTCCCCAGCCCCCCCTGGCTGTCCCCAAGCCCCCCCAAGCCCTCCCAAGCCCCCAGCCCTCACCTCCAGCTCCAGCTCCAGCCCGCAGTAGGCGTAGGCCAGCGTGAAGGTGATGAGGTGCAGCTCCTCTGTCACCACCAGGGGACCCTGCGGGGAGGTGACACCGCTGTCACCACCCGGCCTGGCCCCCCCAGGGCCCCCCCCAGCCCCATCCCGTGCCCACCTCGCCGCTGGCACCTTTGCCCTTGCCAGCCCTGCTGTCCTTCTGCTCCTTCAGCGTCTGTGGGGACGGCAGAGTCAGCCCGGGATGGGGGGGGGGGTCCTCACCGTGCCCCCCACCCTGAGGGGGGGATTTGGGGGTCCGGGGGGGTCCCTACGAGGTACTGGAAGTCGCAGATCAGCCCCTCCTGGGGACTGTCCCCGGCCAGGAGCGTTTTGCTGCTCGATGTCAGGATGTTGAACCGGCGGAACCTGCGGGGCACAGGCGGCAGCTGGGAGGGGGTCGGGACCCCCAAGAGGGGCAAATGGGGGGGTCGGGACCCCGAAAGGGCAAATGGGGGGGTCGGGACCCCCGGGAGGGCCAATGGCGGGTTGGGACCCCCGGGAGAGCAAATGGGAGTTCGGGATCCCTAAGAGGGCAAATAGAGGGTCAGGAACCCCAGGAGGGCAAATGGGAGGTCAGAACCCCTGGGAGGGCAAATGGGGGGTGGGGACCCCCAAGAGGGCAAATGGGAGGTCAGAACCCCTGGGAGGGCAAATGGGAGAGTCGGGACCCCCGGGAGGGCAAATGGGGGGGTCGGGATCCCTAAGAGGGCAAATGGGGGGTCAGGAACCCCGAAAGGCAAATGGGGGTTCGGGACCCCCGGGAGGGCCAATGGGGGGTCGGGACCCCCGGGAGGGCAAATGGGGGAGTTGGGACCCCCGGGAGGGCAAATGGGGGGGTTGGGACCCCTGGGAGAGCAAATGGGGGTTCGGGATCCTTAAGAGGGCAAATGGGGGGGCTCAGGAACCCCGGGAGGGGCAAATGGGGGGGTCGGGACCCCCAAGAGGGCAAATGGGGGTGGTTGGGACCCCCCGAAAGGGCAAATGGGGGGGTCGGGACCCCCGGGAAGAGCAAATGGGGGTCGGGACCCCTGTGGGGAGGAAATGGGGGTTCGGGATCCCTAAGAGGAAAAATGGGGGGGTCGGGACCCCCAGGAGGGGCAAATGGGGGGTCGGGACCCCCGGGAAGAGCAAATGGGGGGTCGGGACCCCCGGGTGGGGTCGCAGCCCCTCCAGCGCTGTCCCAGCTCTCACCCTTTGATGTTGGGAGGGTTCCTGCAAGAGATAAGGGGGGGTCAGGGCTGTGGGACACACAGAATATTGTAATATCTAAATCACACTATATTTATATTTATATTTATATTTATATTTATATTTATATTTATATTTATATTTATATTTATATTTATATTTATGTTCTTAGTTTATTCTATATAATTTTTACATCATTTAATGAATTAAAAATGGAATAAATCAAATAATAGAATTATTTCTAATTATTATTTATTTTAACAAATTTAAAAATGCGATTTAATAAATTAAAATTTGAATCAATTAATAGAATTCTTTATAGCTATTAATTTATTTAATAAATTAAATAATACAATTATTTATAATTATTATTTAATTTAGTAAATTAACATTTTAATATAACAAATAATATATTTATAATTATTATTTAATTCAATAAATTAAATAATATAATTATCCATAATGATTATTTAACTTAATAAATGAAATAATTAAATTTGATAAATTAGAAATTTAATATATTAAACAATATTATACAATTATTATTTAATTGAACCAATTAAACGATAATAATTATCCATTATTATTATTTATTGAATGAATTGAATAATTTAATATAATTATAAATAATTATATATATAAATAACATACAAATAATATATAATAAATAATTATATAGAATTATATATATAATAAATAATTATAATTTAATATATTAAATTTTAATTTAATATATTAAATTAATTATATATTTATATATATTTATTATATATATTTAATTAATATTAAATTTAATTTAATATATTAAATTATAATTATTTATTATTATTTACTTTCATAAATGAAATAATTCACTTTAACAACCTAAACAATTTAATTTATTCAATAACCCTTTGGCGCCCGCGATGTTTCGCAGCCCTGCCGGCCGCACCTGTCGATGTGGATCCGCGCCTCCATGCGGTGGTTGCGGTCCTGCAGCCTCACCAGGAGGCGGGCGCGGGTCGAGAACTTCCCGGTGGTTCGGAGCACCAGGGGCCGCTTCCCGGCGTTGGGGGTGCTGGGCTGCTGCTCCACCACGAAGGCGCTGGGGAAAAACGGGGGGTCAGGGCTGCCTGAGACCCCGCAGTCCTCCCTGGGCTGCCCCGAGACCCCTCTGTCCTCACCAGGCTGCCTCAGACCCCCTGTCCTGTCCCAGACCCTCCCAGTCCTCCCTGGGCTGCCCCAGACCCCCCAATCCTCCCCGAGACCCCTCTGTCCTCCCAGGGCTGCCCCAGAACCCCCATCCTTTCCCCGAGACCCCCCAGTCCTCTCTGAGACCTCTCTGTCCTCCCCGGGCTGCCCCAGACCCCCTGTCCTGTCCCAGACCCCCCCAGTCCTCCCCTGAGACCCCCCAGTCCTCCTTGAGACCCCCCCATCCTTCCCCGAGACCCCCCATCCTTCCCCGAGACCCCTCTGTCCTCACCAGGCTGCCCCAGACCCCCTGTCCTGTCCCAGACCCTCCCAGTCCTCACCAGGCTGCCCCAAGACCCTCCCAGTCCTCCCCGAGACCCCCCCAGTCCTCCCTGAGACCCCTCTGTCCTCCCAGGGCTGCCCCAGACCCGCAATCCTTCCCCGAGACCCCTCTGTCCTCACCAGGCTGCCCCGAGACCCCCCAGTCCTCCTTGAGACCCCCCCAGTCCTCCCCGAGACCCCCCCGTCCTCCCTGGGCTGCCCCGAGACCCCCCAATCCTCCTTGAGACCCCCCCATCTTTCCCCGAGACCCCTCTGTCCTCCCTGGGCTGCCCCAGACCCCCCATCCTTCCCCGAGACCCCCCCCAGTCCTCCCCGAGACCCCTCTGTCCTCACCAGGCTGCTCCAAGACCCCCCCAGTCCTTCTCCGAGACCCCCCAGTCCTCCTCGGGCTGCCCCGAGACCCCCCAATCCTCCCCGAGACCCCCAGTCCTTCCCGAGACCCCTCTGTCCTCCCTGGGCTGCCCCAGACCCCCGTCCTGTCCCAGACTCCCCAGTCCTCCCTGGGCTGCCCCAAGACCCCCCAATCCTCCCCGAGACCCCCCAGTCCTCCCTGAGACCCCCCCATCCTTCCCCGAGACCCCTCTGTCCTCACCAGGCTGCCCCGAGACCGCCCAATCCTCCCCGAGACCCCCCCAGTCTTTCTTGAGACCCCCCCATCCTTCCCCGAGACCCCTCTGTCCTCCTCGGGCTGCCCCAGACCCCCTGTCCTGTCCCAGACCCTCCCAGTCCTCCCTGGGCTGCCCCAAGACCCCCCAATCCTCCCTGAGACCCCCCAGTCCTCCCCCAAGACCCCCCCATCCTTCCCCGAGACCCCTCTGTCCTCACCAGGCTGCCCCGAGACCCCCCAATCCTCCCCGAGACCCCTCTGTCCTCCTCGGCTGCCCCAGACACCCTGTCCTGTCCCAGACCCTCCCAGTCCTCCCTGGGCTGCCCCAAGACCCCCAATCCTCCCTGAGACCCCCCAGTCCCCCCCAAGACCCCCCCATCCTTCCCCGAGACCCCTCTGTCCTCACCAGGCTGCCTCAGACCCCCCAATCCTCCCCGAGACCCCTCTGTCCTCCCCGGGCTGCCCCAGACACCCTGTCCTGTCCCAGACCCTCCCAGTCCTCCCTGGGCTGCCCCAGACCCCCCAGTCCTCCCCAAGACCCCCCCAGTCCTCCCCGAGACCCCCCAGTCCTCCCTGGGCTGCCCCCACTTCTGAAAATCCTGGAATATCCCAGGTTGGAGAGCAGCCATGCAGGTTTAGCTCCTGGTTTGGGCATGGGACAACCCCAAAATCTGTCATGTTCTAAATCCCAATGTTTGAGTGGCGTCCAACCAACCAGAGATGGAAGGGACCCATCAAAAGTCCAACTCTTGGCACAGGACAACCCCAAAACCTGCTCTGTTGTAAATCCCAGTGTTTGAGTGGTGTCCAAACACCCAGAGATGGAAGGGACCCATCAAAAGTCCAACTCTTGGCACAGGACAGCCCCAAAAGTGCCCCCAGTCCCAAATTTCAATGTTTGAGTGGTGTCCAAACACCTCGTGAGCTATGGAATATCCAGAGATGGAAGGGACCCATCAGAATTATCGAGTCCAACTCCTGGTTTGGCACAGGACAATCCCAAAACCTGCCCAGTCCTAAATTTGACCTCAGATCCTGCCCAGTCCTAAATGTCAACATTTGAGTGATGTCCAAACACCCAGAGCTGGAAGGGACCCATCAGGATCAAAGTCCAGCCCAGCACAGACCACAAATCCCAGAGAATTGCCCAAACCCTCCCTGACCTCCTGAATTACAGAACTCCCAGAGCTGCGAGGGACCCCAAAATCCCACCCCGTTGTTGTCCAAACACTCCTGGATCTCTGTCACCCTTGGTCACCACTCCCTGGAGACCTCTTGAGTCATCCAGAGCTGGAAGGGACCCATGAGGATCATCCAGATTCTGCACAAACACCCCAAAATCCCACCCCGTTGTTGTCCAAACACTCCTGGATCTCTGTCACCCTTGGTCACCATTCCCTGGAGAGCTTCCCCATCTCTCCACCACCCTCTGGGTGGAAGAACCTTCTCCTGCTCTCCACCCTGGAGCCCTCCTGGCCCAGCCCCATCTGGAGACCTCCTGAACCATCCAGAGTTGTAAGGAACCCATCAGGATCATTGATCCCACTCCAGACCCTGCACAAACACCCCCAAATCCCACCCTGTCCCCAAGAGCCTTCTCCAAAAGATCTCTGCCACCCTTGGTCACCATTCCCTGGAGACCTCCTGAATCATCCAGAGTTGTAAGGAACCCATCAGGATCATTGATCCCACTCCAGACCCTGCACAGACATCCCAAAATCCCACCCTGTCCCCAAGAGCCTTCTCCAAAAGATCTCTATCACCCTTGGCCACCATTCCCTGGAGACCTCCTGAATCCTCCAGAGCTGCAAGGATCATCCAGACCCTGCACAAACACCCCAAAATCCCACCCCGTTGTCGTCCAAACACTCCCGGATCTCTGTCACCCTTGGCCACCATTCCCTGGAGAGCTTCCCCAACTCTCCACCACCCTCTGGGTGGAAGAACCTTCTCCTGCTCTCCACCCTGGAGCCCTCCTGGCCCAGCCCCATCTGGAGACCTCCTGAATCATCCAGAGTTGCAAGGAACCCATCAGGATCATTGATCCCACTCCAGACCCTGCACAAACACCCCAAAACGTGCATGGGAGCTTTGTCCAAACACCCCCAGATCTCTGCCACCTTGGCCACCATTCCCTGGAGACCTCCTGAATCATCCAGAGTTGCAAGGAACCCATCAGGATCATTGATCCCACTCCAGACCCTGCACAAACACCCCAAAATTCCACCCTGTCCCTAAGAGCCTTCTCCAAAAGATCTCTGTCACCCTTGGTCACCATTCCCTGGAGAGCTTCCCCATCTCTCCACCACCCTCTGGGTGGAAGAACCTTCTCCTGCTCTCCACCCTGGAGCCCTCCTGGCCCAGCCCACCTCTTGAGCAGGTGCGTGAGCTGCTCCTGCAGCCTCTGCTCCAGCAGGGGCGTCTCTGCCACCAGCGGGTCCCTGGCGTAGGTCACCTTCTGTCGCAGGTCCCCCAGCGCCCGCAGCAGCTGCCGCAGCTGGAACAGCCCCTGGCCCAGCTCCGTGAACCTGCAGGGGTTCAGGGAGCTCAGAGGGGTCCGCCTGAAGCCCCCTCGAGCCCCCCAAAGCCCCCCAGATCCTACCAGGTCTCCAGCGGGCGCAGGTTGGTGTCGGCGGAGCCCCCCAAGCACAGGTGCTGCTGCCGCGTCCTCCAGCCCCCCAATTCCTGCTGCAGCAGCTCCTGCAGGGTCTCACTGCGCCCCAAAAGCTGCTGCATCTGTGCCAGCACCTCCTGAGGGGAGATCTGGCTGTGAACGGGGTGCTCAAGGTGGGTAGGACCCCCCAAAATCCACCCCGATCTCCCCCTCCTCACCCGCCGCTGCCGGTCCAGGTTCTGCAGTTTGGCTTGGAGGGATTGGAGCTCCTGCAGGTACGCGGGGTCCCGGTTCTTCTCCTCACCTGAGGGCAGGGGGTGAGCTCAGGGTTCTGGGGGGCTCACTCAGGGTTTTGGGGGGCTCACAGGGCAGTGCCCACCCTCCCATTTTCCCAGCGTGGGGCTCACCTGGCCGGTAATGCACCTTGAAGCAGAAATCGAAAGCATCCTGCAAATCCTCCAGGTGCCTGAAGGCTCGTTCGGCTTCCTACGGGCACAGGGGGGGTGAGGAGGGGTCGGGGGGCTCGCAGGGGGTCTCGGGGGTCTCAGGGGTCGGGGGGTTACCTGCAGGGCTGTGTGGAACTCAGCCAAACGCCGCTGGATCTGCTGCTCCCTCCCGCCCTCCAAAGCTGGGCTGGGCGCGGGGACCGACCCCTCCTAAGGAGGGAGAAATGGGGTGGGGGGCGCGGCCGGGGGACCCCCAGGATGGGCTGGGGGGCTCACAGAGCCCTTCCCTACCTGCCCCCCGGCCTGCCCGAGGCGCAGGATCCGCCGCTCCTCCTGCAGCAGGTTGGCCACCAGGTTGGCGAATCTCTCCGGCTTCTCCTGGAACTCGGCCTGGGGAGGGCTCGGGGGGGTGAGGGCGGCGCGGAGACCCCTCCCCACCGCCCTCCCCCTGCCCCGAAGCCCACCTGGAGCTCGCGGTGGGCCTTGCGGAGGTTGTGCTTCAGCGTGAGATCCTCGCGGTCCGAGCCCAGGCTGCCCACGCACTCTCCCAGTAAGACCAGTAAGGAGTGGAACAGGATGCGGGCGTGCGAGCTGAGCGGCTCCGCCGCCTGGCGCCTGCGGGATCGCGGGCTCAGCCTCACCCGGGCCCCGCTCCCACTGGGGTATCTTATAGAAATCCCTTTTTTATATAAAAATCCCCTTTTTATTTTATAAAAATCCCTTTTTTGTTTTATAAAAGTCCCTTTTTTATTTTATAAAAATACCTTTTTTGTTTCATAAAAGTCCCTTTTTTATTTTATAAAAATGCCTTTGCCCGGATTTTTTCAGCCCCCCGACCCCCTGATATGATATGATATATAATATAATATAATATAATATAATATAATATAATATAATATAAGCCTTCTGAAACTGGAAAGTTAGTTCATTATTAATTCCCTTCTAGTTTTCTGAGTAAACCCTTTCTTCTACTCTTTTAGTATAGTATTATATGATATTATATATTTTCAGTATAGTATAGTTTTTACTGTTTTAGTATAGTAATTATATTAAATTAAAAATGCTATACTACATAGCAAATAATATATAATGCTATACTATATAGATAATGTAATGTAATGTAATGTAATATAATATAAGCCTTCTGAGACAGGAAAGTCAGTTTATTATTCATTCCTTTCTAGCTTTCTGATGAAACCCTTTCTTCTATTCTTTTAGTATAGTTTTAGTATAGCAAATGGTCATCTATATAGCAAATAATATCTATTATATAAAGTATATTATATATTATTTTCATATAATATTATATGATCTATGATCTATGGTATATTATATATTATATATTATATATTATATATTATATGAGATGTGATAGATATTATATATAAGCCTTGTGAAACAGGAAAACAGGAAAGTCAGTTTATTATTCATTCCTTTCTAGCTTTCTGATGAAACCCTTTCTTCTATTCTTTTAGTATAGCATTATATTATATATTTAGTATAGTATGGTTTTTTACAGCTTTAGTATATAGTAATTAAATTATATTATATTACATTATATTATATTATATTATATTATATTATATTATATTATATTATATTACATTATATATGCTATACTATATAGCAAATAATATATATTATATTTATTATTATTTTAATACTATATGATATAATATAATGATATGTAATGTAATGATATGTAATGTAATGTAATGTAATGTAATGTAATGTAATGTAATGAGCCTTCTGAAACATGAACTCATCTGAAACATCTCTTCCCTCATTCTGGCGACCCTCAAACACCGCCACGCCCCCCCCCCCCGGTACCTCCCCCAGCCCCGGTCCCTCCCGGTGCCACCCCCAGCCCCGGTACCGCCCCCAGCCCCGGTTTTTCCCCCTGGTACCGCCCCCAGCCCCGTTTTTCCCCCCGGTACCAGTTCTGGCTCTCGATCCAGGCCGCCAGGGACTGGCGCACGGCCATGGGCAGCGCCGAGCCCGCGTACAGCTGGTCCACCTGCTCCAGGTAAGTGTTGGCCAAGCCCTGCACCTCCTGCCACTGCGCCATGCTGGGGGGGACACAGAGGGTCGGGGGCGTCCCGGGGACCCCCCGGGGTCACGGAGGGACCGGAGGGTGAGAAACAGCCGCGTGTCACAGCTGGGAACATCTGCACCCCACGTACCTGCCCGCAGCACCGGCGGCACGGGGGAACCGCTGCTCCCGGGCGGGGGTCGCGCTGCTCCGGCTCGGTCCCGAGGGTCCCTCTGCTCTGGTTCTGGGGGGTCCCTGTGTTCCTGCTCGGTCTCGGGGGTCCCTCTGCTCCTGTTCGGCTCTGTCTGCTCCTGGGGGTCCCTCTGCTCTCGTTCTGGGTGGTCCCGGGGGTCCCTCTGGTTCAGCCCCAGCTGTTCCCGGGGGTCCCTCTGCTCCTGCTCGGTCCTGGTTGCTCGCGGAGGTTCCTCTGCTCTGATTTTGGGTGGTGCCGGGGGTCTCTCTGCTCCTGTTTAACCCCGGCTGCTCCCGGGGGTCCCCTCGCTCCCGCTGCGGTGGTCGCGGACCGGCAGCCGCGTCCTGCGGTGGGAGCAGGGGGTGAGCCCAGGGGGGTTCCCCACCCTGAGCGGGGGGCACACGCACAGAACGCCCACACGAGAGCCCCCAGACCCCTCCTCAGACGCCACCCTAGACCGGACTCCCATTGAACCCCCCCAGGGCATTGAACCCCATCCCCAGTGGGGTGGGTGCCCCCGAACGCCCCCCGCCCCAGCGGGACGGCCCTCCAAGGGTCGCTCTGTGTGCGCCAGCCGGGGTCCCCTGCCTGTGCCCCCTCCCCGGGGGCTTCCCGGGCTCCAGAACCGCCCACGTCCCCCCCCAGGACCCCCGACCCACCTCAAGCGGCACCGGACCAGGAAGGCGGGCTGGCCACGCCCCTCCCCCAATCTGCTCGGTGATTGGTGGAGAGCGGCGCAGAGGCCACGCCCCCGCAACAGCCGGCTTTGGGAGAGTTTGTTCATTTCCCCAGTTTTACGTCACGGACGGGGGCGTGGTCACTGGGCGGGGTTATTGAGGGAGCGTGGTCGGGGCGTGGCCAGCGGTGAACGGGGGAGGGAATGGCGGCGGGACCGGGATGGGCGGGGGGACAGGGACGGGGACAGAGGGGACCGGGACAGGCCATGGGGACAGAGGCGGAGAGGACAGGGGCAGGCCATCGGGACAGGGACAGAGCCAGGGGGACAGAGAGCAACAGAGGGACAGAGAGCGACAGAGCCAGGGGGATGGGGACAGAGACAGCCTGGGGACGGGGACAGAGCCATGGGGACAAGGACAGAGCTTTAGGGACAGGTTATAGGAACAGGGATAGAGCCCTGGGATCAGAGCTATGGGGACAGGGACAGGCCATTGGGACAGCAAGGTGAGCAATGGGGACAGGCCATGGGGATGGGAACAAAGCATGGGGACAACTGTGGGGACAGTGACAAGCTGTGGGGACAGTGGTACAGAGTCAGGGAGACAGGGAAAACCTGCAGAGATGGGGACAGGGACAGGGCCATGGGGACAGGGACAGGGGAAAGAGCCATAGGGACAGGGACAAGGCAGTGTGGCCACTGGGACAGGGACAGGGCTGGGGCTATAGCGACAGGGACAAGCCCAGCCCAGCTGCCACCACGTGCCTCAAGCCACCACACGGCCAAGCTCCGGCCGCCCCAGGGCAGGGTGACCCCGCATCGATCCGTCCCCAAACACCGACCCGCCAGCACCACCTGCCACACGTGCCGCTTTATTCATTCACACGATGACCACGGCGCCGCTGTGCGCGGTGGGCACCGGCGAGGGCTCCCCGGCCGAGGTGAAATAGCCGATGAGCGCCCTCACCCCGGCCTTGAGCCCCGGCTGCAGCCCCAGCTGCACCCCCATGGCCACCGGGCCCCCCAAGCCGCCGGTGAGCGCCGCCAGCCCCGCGTAACCCAAATCCTCGGCGGCTTCCAGCGCTCGGGTGGACGCCGTGGATTCGCAGCCCTGGAAGGCGAAGTAGACGCTGGTGCCGAGGTTGTAGAAGATGCTGACTCCCGGTACCCAATCCAGCACCCGGTGTGCCTCCCGTTCCCCCGGTGGGCTGCAGGCATCCTCATCCTTATCCTCCCTCCGGTGCCGCCGCACAGCGCTGCGAGCATCCTCATCCTCCCGCCGGTGCCGCCGCACGGTGCCGCGGGCATCCTCATCCTCATCCTCATCCTCCCTGCCGCGGCACGGCGGGAATTCCCGGTTTTCCCGGCTCGGGGGTGGCGCGGGCTCCGTGCCGTTGTGCTCCGTGCCTGGCACGGGGGGATCCGCACAGGCAGAGCCCCCCGGGCTCAGTGCCAGCCTGAGCAGCAGCAGCGCCAGCGGTGGCGGCGGGGCAGGAGCGCCCGGTACCCGCGCCAGCCCCCGCAGCAGCGCCGCGGCCGTGGTGGTGCCCACATCCCGTGCCAGCTCCATTGTCTCGGCCTCAGCCTGGGGGGCACAGCCGGCTTTGAGCAGTGCCAGGGTCAGGGCAGCGCGGGCCAGCCCGCGGGGCAGCGCGGGCAGCCGGGAGAAGCCGGGGAGGCGATGAGGATGAAGGCTTTGGCACGGTGCCCGCGGTGGGACGGGCTCTGCCAGCGCTGCCAGCTCCGCCAGCAGTGCCCGGTCACCATCAGCCAGCGCGGGGGTGATGATGGACGCAGCCATGGCATGGCTGAGGATGAGGAGAGGGAGGAAGAGCAGAATGCAGGGCATGGTGGCGGCGCTGGGAGAAGGACAGAGCTGAGTCAGACCCCCGTGTGCCCGCAGCCCCCCATGCCCACCCACCCTGTGCCACCTCACCTGTCCTGCTGTCCCCTGTCCTGCTGTCCCCTCCCCTGGCCGGTGACTGCGGCCAGCCCGGCCCCGTGACCCCTTTATAGCCGTGGTTATCAGGGAATTGCGACACAGGGACAGGGACCGGGCACTCCCTGAGGCCAGGGAGGCTCCGAGCCCCCTGCAGACCCACGCACACCCAAGGAGGGCAAAAGTCACTTGTGTTTATTTAGGCCTTGTCTAGATTTAAAAAGTTTTAAGAAACAAAAAAAAAAACAAACCCCGAAACCCCAACGGCTGAGGAAAAAGGGAGGAAATTTGGGGTAAAACAGGGAGATGGTGACAGCAGGGGAAGGTGGAGAAACTGGTTGGTTGTGCAGCTTTTAAAAAACAGCATCAAAACCTGCAGAAGGCAATCTGTAGAAACCCCATAAAACCTAGAAAACCCAAGAAAAACTGCAGAAACCCCAGAAAAGCTGTAGAAACCCAAGAAAAACTGCAGAAAAGCTGCAGAAATGCAATAAAATCTGCAAAAAGCCCAGGAAACAGCACAAGGCCTGGGCACAGGGAAGCCTCTCAGTCGTCCTCCTCTTCCTCTTCCAGGCAGCGGATGCGCTTCCTCCTCCCCCGGGGCTGTGGATCTTCCTCATCCTCATCCTCATCCTCCTCAGAGCGAGGAGCTGGTGGGGGTGGATCAGTGGCTGTGGATGGAGGGAGAGGGGAGAGGGCTGAGCCCCCCAGGATGTGACAAAGGGGACAGGGACAGGACAACCCCAACCCCAGGAGCGAGCAGAGAGGCTGAACCCGATAGTGGGGCCCTGGGAAAATGTTAAATTAGACTCTGTTAAATGTTAAATTAGGCTTTGTGTTTTCCCAGATCATTGCACCTGCATAAGCGGTACATAAATTATTGTTAGATGTGATGGTTGTTTAGCAATTAAATATAGTTATTATATAATCATAAGAAGAATCATGAGGAACTATGTTGGAAATTTAAGGGGGGGCTATGCACCTGCATAAGCAGTACATAAATGATATAATTGTTAGATGTGATGACTGTTTAGCAATTATATTAATTATTATATAATCATAAGAAGAATCATGAGGAACTATGTTGGAAATTTAAGGGGGGGGCTATGCTTGGCTGAAATCTATGTAAACAATAGAACAATATAAGTTTAATAATTAACATGAAAGTTACATAAGGACAGAATATAAAAACACGATCCTGTCGAATGTATGGGCAGAGTCAGATTTGGGTGGAAAACACCCCTGATTCCCAGAGCTCTTAATAAAAAGCACCAACATAATCATTTTCGTGATTATGTGGTTCTGAACGCTGACAAACCCACCTGAGCTCCCACCATCCTCATCCTCATCCTCATCCTCGCTGGCGAGCTCCCGGCGCCTCTTGGTGCGCGCCAGCACCGGGCTGGGGACAGGGATGGGGACAGGGACAGGCTCCTCACTGCAGGGACAATGCAGGGGGGCTGAATCCCCTCCCCAGGCAGGGAGAAGACCCCTCCCCAAAAAAAAAACCAGCCCCCCAAAAGCTGAGATGGGGGCTCTGCTCTCACCTCTCCGAGTCCGATCCCAGCGCTGCCATCGGCGGCTCTGCAGAGGGGCACAAAGAGAGGGGGGCTCAGAGCCAGCCCAAATCTGGGGGTCCCACACCCCCCCCCAGCCCCACCCCTGACCTGCAGCCCCATCCTGGGGGCACCTGGGGGGCTCTGGAAGGTTCTGGGGGGATGCTGGGGGGTCGCGGTGGGCGATGGAGGCGGCGGCGCGACGGAGCTGCTGCGGGGTGAGGGCGGCCGGGATGCGCCAGAAGGATTCCTGGGGGAGAGGGGGACATGGCAGGGCCACGTTTTCTGAAAATTCTCTAGGATTTCTCTCCTAAAGTGTAGCCACGATATTTTCTGCACATTTCCTTTGCCAGGGTTTTTTTCCTAAGGTGTAGCCATGATATTTTCTGAAAAATCCCTTTGCCAGGATTTTCCTCCTAAGGTGTAGCCATGATATTTTCTGAAAAATCCCTTTGCCAGGATTTTTTTGGTGAAAAATCCCTTTGCCAGGATTTTTCTCCTAAAGTGTAGCTGTGATATTTTCTGAAAAATCCCTTTGCCAGGATTTTTGTAGCCACGATATTTTCTGAAAAATCCCTTTACCAGGATTTTTGTCCTAAGATGTAGCCATGATATTTTCTGAAAAATCCCTAGGATTCTTCTCCTAAGGTGTAGCCAATATTTTCTAAAAATCCCTAGGATTTTTTTCCTAAGGTGTAGCCATGATATTTTCTAAAAAATCCTAAGATTTTCTCAAAAGGTGTAGCCACACTATTTTCTGAAAAATCCCTTTGCTAGTAACGTGTAGCCACGATATTTTCTGAAAAATCCCGAGTATTTTTTCTCCTGAGAAGCTGAGAGGCCTCAGAAATTAAATGTAAACAATAATTTTCTGCTGCTGTGGAATGCAACAGGTGCATCTTTGATTGGTCTCGTGTGGTTGTTTTTAATTAATGGCCAAGCACCATCTGGCTGTCTCGGACTCTCTGAGAGTCACAAGATTTTATTATTTTATCCTTTCTATTTTATGATTATTTATTATTTTAATAATAGTAATTTTATTATTATTTATTCTTTCTATTCCATGCTAGGAATAGAATGGATAAATAATTTATTATTATTTATTTTCTGTTTCATTATTATTTCTGATTTTAATAATAATAATTTTATTATTATTAACCCTTTCTATTCCTTGCTTGCCTTCTGACGAAACATTTTCTTATATTCTTTTAGTATAATTTCAATATATTACTTTATTTTCATATAATATATGTATCTTCTAATGTAATATATTTATCCTAAAATAATAAATCAGCCTTTTGAAACATGGAGAAAAGCTTCTCATCTCTTCCCTTGTTGGGGATGCCTGCAAACTTCCACAGGGATGGGGACAGGGATGGGGACAAGGGGATGGGGACAAGGGGATGGGGACAAGGGGATGGGGACAAGGGATGGGGACAAGGGATGGGGACAGGGATGGGGACAAGGGGATGGGGACAGGGATGGGGACAAGGGGATGGGGACAGGGATGGGGACAAGGATGGATGGGAACAGGGATGGATGGGGACAAGGACGGGGACAGGGATGGATGGGGATAGGGATGGGGACAAAGGGATGGGGACAAGGATGGGGACAAGGGGATGGGGACAGGGATGGATGGGGATAGGGACGGGGACAGGCATGGGGACAGAAGGATGGGGACAGAAGGATGGGGACAGGGATGGGGACAAGGGGATGGGGACAAGGGGATGGGGACAAGGGGATGGGGACAAGGATGGGGACAGGGATGGGGACAGAGATGGATGGGAACAGGGATGGATGGGGACAGGGATGTATGGGGACAAGGACGGGGACAGGGGTGGATGGGGATAGGGATGGGGACAAGGACAAGGGGATGGGGACAAGGGGATGGATGGGGACAGGGGTGAACTGGGACAGGGATGGGGACAGGGATGGATGGGGACAGGGACCTCACCTGCTCGCTGGCGGGCGGCCGCAGCCCCAGCTGCCGCAGAAGGTTCCGGAAGCGCCGATCCTCCATGGCATCCTCGTTCTCCTCCGTGAGCGGCACCAGCGGCACCGGGTGGGACACGCCTGGGGTGGGACAGCGCTGTCAGAGGGACCCCGACCCCACAACCCACCCCAGCCCACCCTGACCCCGCTCACCGTCCTCCTCTCGGTCCTCTGCCGCTCTCCTCAGGCAGTTCTGCAGCCACCGCAGGGGCCCGGCCAGCCCTGGGGACACCAGAGGGTGACAAAGGATCCAGCAGGATCCAGCAGGGTCCAGCAGGGTCCCCCCGCTCAGCCAAACCCACCTGGGGGGTCTGGAGCCCCCCACCCACCTTCCCCATGCAGGTGCTGCGCCAGGTCCTGCCCAGCCCCTTCCTCAGGCACCCAGTGCTCCTCCGTGAGGCCTTCATCATCCTCATCCTCCTCTTCCTCCTCCTCGCTGTCCTCATCCTCTCCTGAGCTGTCTTGGGCTGGCATGGCCGGGACACCTGGGGCAGCCTGTGGGAGCCAGCAGGGTTTGGGGGTCCCATGGGTGGGGATAGGAACATTTGGGTGTCCCCAGGATGGGGACAGGCCACATTTGGGTGTCCCCAGGATGGGGACAGCATCTCCAGGGCACAGCCCAGCATCCTCCAGCCCCCAGGATGGGGACAGGCCACGTTTGGGTGTCCCAGGATTGGGACAGGCCACATTTGGGTGTCCCAGGATGGGGACAGACCATGTTTGAGTGTCCCAGGGTGGGGACAGGCCATGTTTGGGTGTCCCAGGATAGGGACAGACCATGTTTGAGTGCCCCCAGGATGGGGACAGCATCTCCAGGGCACAGCCCAGCACCCTCCAGCCCCCAGAATGGGACAGGCCACATTTGGGTGTCCCCAGGATGGGGACAGGCTGTGTTTGGGTGTCCCCAGGATGGGGACAGGCCACGTTTGGGTGTCCCCAGGATGGGACAGGCCATGTTTGGGTGCCCCCAGGGTGGGGACAGGCCACGTTTGGGTGTCCCCAGGATGGGGACAGGCTGTGTTTGGGTGTCCCAGGGTGGGGACAGGCCACATTTGGGTGCCCCCAGGATGGGGACAGGCCATGTTTGGGTGTCCCAGGATGGGGACAGGCCATGTTTGGGTGTCCCAGGGTGGGGACAGGCCACATTTGGGTGTCCCCAGGATGGGGACAGGCCATGTTTGGGTGTCCCAGGATGGGGACAGGAACATTTGGGTGTCCCAGGGTGAGGACAGGCCACATTTGGGTGCCCCCAGGATGGGGACAGGCCACATTTGGGTGTCCCCAAGGTGGGGACAGGCCATGTTTGAGTGTCCCCAGGGTGGGGACAGGCCATGTTTGCGTGTCCCCAAGGTGGGGACAGGCCACATTTGGGTGTCCCCAGGATGGGGACAGGCTGTGTTTGGGTATCCCAGGGTGGGGACAGGCCACATTTGGGTGCCCCCAGGATTGGGACAGGCCACATTTGGGTGTCCCGGATGAGGACAGGCTGTTTTGGGTATCCCAGGGCGGGGAAAGGCCACTTTGGGTGCCCCAGGATGGGGACAGGCTTGTTTGGGTGTCCCAGGGTGGGACAGGCCATGTTTGGGTGCCCCAGGGTGGGGACAGACCATGTTTGAGTGTCCCAGGATGGGACAGACCATGTTTGAGTGTCCCCAGGATGGGACAGGCCACATTTGGATGCCCCCAGGATGGGACAGACCATGTTTGGGTGTCCCCAAGGTGGGGACAGGCCATGTTGGATGCCCCCAGGTGGGGACAGGCTGTGTTTGGGTATCCCAGGGTGAGGACAGGGCACATTTGGTGTCCCCAGGATGGGGACAGGCCATGATTGGATGTCCCCAGGATGGGGACAGGCCACATTTGGGTGTCCCAGGATGGGACAGGCCATGTTTGGGTGCCCCCAGGGTGGGGACAGGAACATTTGGGTGTCCCCAGGGTGAGGACAGGCCACATTTGGGTGCCCCCAGGATGGGACAGCACCCCCAGGGCCCAGCCCAGCACCTCCAGCCCCCCGTACCTGCCCAGGGCCGTGCCCTTGGCTCTTCCTCCTGCGTTTCTTGTAGAGCTCCTTGCGCTCAGCCACCAGCCCCAGCCCCAGCAGCTTCTCCACCACGCGAGCCCGCGAGCGCCGCGCCGTCAGGTGCTTCATGATGTTCCCCAGGACGTCTGTGGGGAGCAGGGTCAGGCTGGGGAGGCCACAGGGGGGGATTTTTGGGGGTCTACCCCTCATGTCCAGCTCACCATCCGAGCCCTGGAACTCCTCGAAGAGCCGCGTCAGCTCCTCCTCCTGCTCCTGCGTCCACAGCACGATGCGGGTGCCTTTCCTGGCGGTGGGAAACAGCTGTGGGTCAGTTCTGTCCGTGGGGGGGTCCCTGCCCTGTCCCTGGGGGGGGTCCCTGACCCACCTCTCCCTCGGGAAGTCCTTGGCACTGCTGGCCAGCCCCATCCTCACCAGCTGCTTCACCACCTGCCTGCGCGTCCGTCCAGGCGAGGGGAGCTGGGCCAGGATGGCAGCGATGATGTCCCCACCTGTGGGACAGCAAGGGTGAAGGGACAGAGCCCCTGCCACCCCTCAGGGGTCCCACTGAGACCCCAGAGACCCCCCAGTACCTTCCATCTCCTTGTATTTCCAGTAGAGCTCCCGCAGCTCCTGCTCCTCCTGAGGGGTCCAGGGCGGCACCCGGCTCCGGGTGGTCCTGGGGAGGGGGAGAAGGGAGGGGAGGATGTCCCAGACATCTTTTTATGAAAATCCCTTTCTTTAGGATTTTTTCTTCTTGAGAAGCTGAGAGGCTTCAAGAACAAAATGTAAACGTTGATTATCTGCTGCTGTGGGATGCAACTGGTGGATCTGTGATTGGTCTCGTGTGGATGTTTGGATTTAGTGACCAGTCACGGCAGAGCTGCTTCTCTCTCTCTGTCAGAGCCAGCTGCCTTTGTTATCATTCATTTCCATTCTATTCTCAGCTTAGCTAGCCTTCTGAGATTAAGCTTTTCCTTCTATTCTTTTATTATAGTTAAAATGTAATATATATATCATAAAATAATAAATCAAGCCTTCTGAAATATAGAGTCAGATCCTTGTCTCTTCCCTCATCCAAAAACCCCCGTGACAGAAGGGAGAGCAGCCCCCTCCTGTCGCAGACAACTTTTATGAAAAATCCTTTCTTTAGGATTTTTCCTCCTGAGAAGCTGAGAGGCTCCAAGAACAAAATGTAAACATTGATTATCTGCTGCTGTGAAATGCAACAGTTGGATTTTTGATTGGCCCATGTTGGTTGTTTCTAATTAATGGCCAATCACAGTCAGCTGGCTTGGACACAGAGCCCGAGCCACAAACCTTTGTTATCATTCTTTCCTATTCTATTCTTAGCTAGCCTTCTGATGAAATCCTTTCTTCTATTCTTTTAGTATCGTTTTAATGTAATATATATAATAAAATAATAAATCAGCCTTCTGAAACAGAGTCAGATCCTCTTCTCTTCCCTCACCCAAAAACCCCTGTGACCACCATCACAGGAGAAGGGAGAGCAGCCCCCTCCTGTCGCAAACAACTTTTAGGAAAAATATTTTCCTTAGGATTTTTGCTCCTGAGAAACTGAGAGGCTCCAAGAACAAAATGTAAACAATGATTATCTGCTGCTGTGGAATGCAACAGGTGCATCTGTGATTGGTCTCATGTGGTTGTTTCTAATTAATGGCCAATCACAGTCAGCTGGCTTGGACACAGAGCCCAAGCCACAAACCTTTGTTATCATTCTTTCCTATCCTATTCTTAGCCAGCCTTCTGATGAAACCCTTTCTTCTATTCTTTTAGTATCGTTTTAATGTAATATATATCATAAAATAATAAATCAAGCCTTCTGAAACAGAGTCAGATCCTCATCTCTTCCCTCACCCAAAGACCCCTGTGAGCACCATCACGCCCTCCCTGCCCCACTCACCCCTCTCCCTCCTGCAGGGAGCTGTAGCCCTGGCTCATCTCACCCACGATGGCAGGGCTCTTCCAGAAGAGCAGCTCCACAAAAGCTTTTTTGTTGGTGGCTGCCAGCGCAAAGAACTTGCCCACGATGAACTTGGCCAAGGTCACCAGCTCCTGGGGACAGCAGGAGGGAGAGAGGGGCTGGGGGACAGCAGGGACAGCGAGTGGCAGTGGGGGACACTGGGGATGAACAGTAGGGCTGGAGGATCCTGGGGGCTGAGAGAGGGGCTGAGGGAAATTTGGGATACAGAGCTGGGGAACACCAGAGATGGAGAGAGGGGCTGGGGGATGTGGGGACAAAGAGAGTGGGGCTGGGGGACAGCAGGGATGGAGAATGGGGCCAGGGACTGCACAGAGCAGGGCTGGGAGATGCTGGGGACTGAGCGGGGCTGGGAGATTTTGAGGACTGAGTGGGGCTGGGATAGAGAAAAGATTCTGGGGATTGAGTGGGGCAGGGATAGAGAAGGGCTGGGGGATTCTGGGGACTGAGTGGGGCTGGGAAGTTCTGTGGTTGAGTGAGGCTGGGGGCTGCAGGGACGGAGCAAGGATTGGGAGATTCTGGGGACTGAGCGGGCTGGGGCCTGCAGGGACTGACCCTCTCGGGCTGGGGGATTCTGGGGACTGAGTGGGGCTGGGGACTGCAGGACAGAGCAAGGATTGGGAGATTTTGGGGACTGAGTGGGGCAGGGACAGAGCCAGGATTGGGAGATTTTGGGGACTGAGCAGAGCTGGGGGCTGCAGGGACAGACCCTCCCGGGCTGGGGGCTGCAGGCACAGAGCAAAGATTGGGAGATTCTGGGGACTCAGCGGGGCTGGGAGATTCTGGGGACTGAATGGGGCAGGGACAGAGCAGGGCTGGGAGATTCTGGGGACTGAGCAGAGCTGGGGGCTGCAGGGACAGACCCTCCCGGGCTGGGGGCTGCAGGGACAGAGCAAGGATTGGGAGATTCTGGGGACCGAGCAGGGCTGGGGGCTGCAGGGACTGAGTGGGGCAGGGGGCTGCAGGGACAGAGCAAGGATTGGGAGATTCTGGGGACTGAGCAGGGCAGGGACAGAGCCAGGATTGGGAGATTCTGGGGACTGAGCAGGGCTGGGGGCTGCAGGGACTGAGTGGGGCTGGGGGCTGCAGAGCCAGAGAAGGGCTGGGAGATTCTGGGGACTGAGTGGGGCAGGGACAGAGCAAGGATTGGGAGATTTTGGGGACTGAGCAGAGCTGGGGGCTGCAGGGACAGACCCTCCCGGGCTGGGGGCTGCAGGGACTGAGTGGGGCAGGGGGCTGCAGGCACAGACCCTCCCGGGCTGGAGGCTGAAAGGACAGACCCTCCCAGGCTGGGGGCTGCAGGGACTGAGTGGGGCTGGGGGCTGCAGGCACAGACCCTCCCGGGCTGGGGGCTGCAGGCACAGACCGACCTGGTGCGCGGCCGCCGCGGGGTCGCTGAGCAGGCGGTGGAAGAGGGCGAAGAGGGAGAGCTGGAAGAGCAGGGGCTCCATGCGCAGCTCGCGGGCCAGGCGGTGCAGCAGCCGCGCCGCGCAGTGGTTGGTGCGGGCGCTGTTCCGGGCGTAGCCGCGCAGCAGCAGCACCAGCGCCCGCACCACGGGGGCACAGGCAAACCTGCGGCACTGCTGTCAGCGTGGCTGCCCCTCAGCAGGACCCCACATCTTTTCATTAAAATCTTTTCATTAAAAATTCGTCTTGCTGAGAAGCTACAGCCACAAAATGTGAGCAACTGTTACCTGCTGCTGTGGAATGCAACAGGTGCATCTGTTGCATGTTTACAATTAATGGCCAACCACAGGCCAGTTAGCTTAAACTCTCTAAGACACAAACTTTTATTATTCATTCCTTTCTATTCTAATTCATTCCTTTCTATTCTTATTCATTCCTTTCTGTTCTTAGCTTAGTTACCCTTCTGAGATGAAGCTTCTCCTTCTATTCTTTTCATTATAGTATTTCCTTCTATTCTTTTTATTATAGAATACTACAGTATTCTATTACTATAGTAATAATGTATGTTATATATCATAAATAATAATGATTTTATGATATGTTTTTTTATGATATTTTGATATTATGATATTTTTTTTATGATATATATATATAATGTAATATATATATCATAAAATAATAAATCAAGCCTTCTGAAGCACAGAGTCAAATCCT
>NC_088198.1:2012180-2035183 GCF_028769735.1 Zonotrichia leucophrys gambelii | reverse complement strand
CAACCAGGGGTCTCAATGGGGGTCCCACAGGCTGGAGAGGGGTTCCCAGCCCTCCCAGTCTCAATGGGGGTCCCACAGCCTGGAGAGGGGTTCCCAGCCCTCCCAACCATGAAGAAGGAGGTGGCCCACAGGTAATAGGTCTCATCGTGCTGCTGAGCCTTCTCCCTCACCAGCTGGTCCTGGGGGCAACCAGAGGGTCTCAATGGGGGTCCCACAGCCTGGAGAGGGGATCCCATCCCTCCCAGCCATGAAGAAAGCAGTGGCCCACAGGTAATAATTCTCATCATGCTGCTGAGCTTTCTCCTTGCCCCAGCTGGTCCTGGGGACAACCAGGGGGTCTCAACGGGGGTCCCACAACCTGGAGAGGGGTTCTCAGCCCTCCCAGTCTCAATGGGGGTCCCACAGGTTGGAGAGGGGATCCCAGCCCTCCCAGCCATGAAGAAGGTGGTGGCCCACAGGTAATAGGTCTCATTGTGCTGCTGAGCCTTCTCCTGCACCAGCTGGTCCTGGGGACAACCAGGGGGTTTCAGCAGGGGTCCCACAACCGAGAGGTTCCACCAGGTGGAACCCAGCCCTCCCAGCCATGAAGAGGTGGTGCCCACAGGTACAGGTTACGCGCTGAGCTTTCCCCTGGTCCTGGAAACCAGCGGGTCTCACGGTCCATCTAGAGAGGATCAGCTCCAACATGAGAGGAGTGGCCCACAGGTAATAGGTCTCATCGTGCTGCTGAGCCTTCTCCTTCACCAGCTGGTCCTGGGGGCAACCAGGGGGTTTCAGCAGGGGTCCCACAGCCTGGAGAGAGGTTCCCGGCCCTCCAAAGCCTCACCTTGACCAGCAGCATCAGGCGGTTGTAGCAGTCCTGCAGGAAGTCCTGGCAGAAGCGGCGCAGGAAGAGCCGCACGTTGCGGGCGGAGCGGCGGGAGGGCTCGGCCTCGGGGGCGGGCTGCCGGCGCCGGGGCAGCCGCCGCGGCTCCTTGCCCAGGTCGTGGCTGTAGCTCTTGAGCTGCACAGGGGATGGAGGGCCCAGATTTAGCCCTGTGGTGCCTCTGTGGCACCCACTGTGTCCCTGTCCTGGAGGCCCACACTGCATCCCTGGTTCTGTGCTCCACATCCCATCTCCCAATCCTGCATCCCACCTGTGTTCTTGTCACTGTGCCCCCCACCCACATTCCCATTTCAATGTTCCTGTGCCCCCCACCCGTATTTCCATCTCAATGATCTCTGTCATGTCCCCATCCCAGTGCCCCCCACCCACTTCCCATCCCAATATCTCATCGTGTCCCATCCGGTGCCTCCACTACATTCCCTTCTCAATGGTCTCTGCCACCGTCCCCATGCCCTGTCCCATCCCAGTGCCACGTTCCACACCCATCCCTGTCCCTGTGCCCCATGCCATGTCCCCAGCCCTGTGCCACATCCCCAGTGCCACGTTCCACACCCATCCCTGTCCTTGTGTCCCCTGCCACGTCCCCTGCCTTGTGCCCACTGCCACCTCTCCAGTTGTGTGACCCCCACCATGTCCCCAACACTGTCCCCCTCACCACATTCCTGCGCCCTGTGCCACATCCCCAGTGCCACGTTCCACACCCATCCCTGTCCCCAGCCCTGTGCCACATCCCCAGTGCCACATTCCACACCCATCCCTGTCCCCGTGCCCCATGCCATGTCCCCAGCCCTGTGCCACATCCCACACCCATCCCTGTCCCCAGCCCCATCCCCTTGCCCCACACTCACATTGTGCAGCCCCTTGTGGAACACCACATCCCTGTCCCCGATGGACTTGACGCCCTGCAGGACGTAGGAGCCACCAAACCGAGAGTGCCTGGGCAGGGGACAGGTGACAGAGGTTCAGTGATGCTGTCCCCACTTTGGGGGTCCCATCCTGCCACAGGGGGTGCCCCCTCCTCACCTGGACGTGCGCTGCAGCGCCCGGCTCCTCTTCTCCGCCATCTCCCTCTGCCTCAAGCTCTGCAGCTCCCGCGTGTCCTCCCCGTGCTCAGCCCCTGCTGTCCCCTGTCCCATCGCCGCCAGCTCCTCCGGGCTCTGCCAGCAGCTCTGTCAGCACCCTCCGGGCTCTGCCACCCTGCCCTGCCACCCCTGGAACATCATCTGCCACCCTGCCCTGTCACCTGCTCACGGAACATCAGCGAGATGATCTCCAGGACGTGCAGGGCCCACTGCTGCTCCACCTGGGCGCTGGCCAGGAACTTCAGCAGGTCGTCCATGCCGCTGATGTGCAGCGCCCACAGCACCCGGTCGTGCACGCTGGCATCGCCATCCACGCCCTGCTGGGGATGGTGGAGGGGGTCTGTCAGTGCCAGGGGGCTCAGAGACCCTGGCACACAGCCCAGAACAACTGCAGGTTTGATTTTGACCCGTGGAGCAAATTAGCAGCTTTGTATGAGGACCTGAAAGTCACAGAAGTTTAAACAGTATAATAATAAAATTATCACAGGGTGAAAATGGAGATTTTGGGGGTTTTGGTATGGGGGTTATGGGGACAAGATGGAGAAATTTGGGCATGTCCATCCTTTCTTTTTCTTCTCCATTTTCTGCTTTGATGGTGGCACTTTGGGATTGGTTTAAAGTAGAAGTTCACTGTCTAACATAGGTGATAGGTATTGGGAAGTAATTGTAAATAAAGTACAGGTAGTTTTCAGTATAAAAAACTAACACCACCCCAAGGGCTGGAAACAATTACCAGCTTTGTGTGAGGAGTTACAAGCCACAAGAGTTTGAGTAGAATGACAGTGAATTAATCACAGGGTGAAAATGTAGAATTTTGGGGGTTTTGGTATGGGGGTTATGAGGACAAGATGGAGGAATTTGGGCATGTCCAGCCTTTTTTCTTGTTCTCCATTTTCTGCTTTGATGCTGGCACTTTGGGATTGGTTTAGAATAGAAGTTCACTGTCTAACATAGGTGATAGGTATTGGGAGTTAAGTGTAAATATGTTATACGTAGTTTGCAGTATAAAAAGTGAAAATGTAGATTTTGGGGGTTTTAGTATGGGGGTTATGGGGACAAGATGGAGAAATTTGGGCATGTCCATCCTTTCTTCTTCTTCTCCATTTTCTGCTGTGATGGTGGCACTTTGGGATTGGTTTAGAGTAGAAGTTCACTGTCTAACATAGGTGATAGGTATTGGGAGTTAAGTGTAAATATGTTATACGTAGTTTGCAGTATAAAAAGTGAAAATGTAGATTTTGGGGTTTTAATATGGGGTTTTGGGGACAAGATGGAGAAATCTGGGCATGTCCAGCCTTTCTTCTTCTTCTCCATTTTCTGCTGTGATGGTGGCACTTTGGGATTGGTTTAGAATAGAAGTTCACTGTCTAACATAGGTGATAGGTATTGGGAAGTAATTGTAAATAAAGTACAGGTAGTTTTTAGTATAAAAAACTAACAGCACCCCAAGGGCTGGAAACAATTACCAGCTTTGTGTGAGGAGTTACAAGCCACAAGAGTTTGAGTAGAATGATAGTGAATTAATCACAGGGTGAAAATGTAGAATTTTGCGGTTTTTGGAATGGGGGTTTTGGGGACAAGATGGAGGAATTTGGGCATGTCCAGCCTTTTTTCTTGGTCTCCATTTTCTGCTTTGATGCTGGCACTTTGGGATTGGTTTAGAGTAGAAGTTCACTGTCTAACATAGGTGATAGGTATTGGGAATTAAGTCTAAATACATTATACGTAGTTTGTAGTATAAAAAAGTGAAAATGTAGATTTTAGGATTTTTGGCATGGGGTTTTGGGGACAAGATGGAGAAATTTGGGCATGTCCATCCTTTCTTTTTCTTCTCCATTTTCTGCTTTGATGGTGGCACTTTGGGATTGGTTTAGAGTAGAAGTTCACTGTCTAACATAGGTGATAGGTATTGGGAGTTAAGTGTAAATATGTTATACGTAGTTTGTAGTATAAAAAGTGAAAACGTAGATTTTAGGATTTTTGGTATGGGGGTTTTGGGGACAAGATGGAGAAATTTGGGCATGTCCAGCCTTTCTTTTTCTTCTCCATTTTCTGCTTTGATGCTGGCACTTTGGGATTGGTTTAGAATAGAAGTGCAGTCTAACATAAGTGATAGGTATTGGGAATTAAGTGTAAATACGTTATACGTAGTTTGCAGTATAAAGAGTGAAAATGTAGATTAACAACCAAACTCTGAGAGGTGTCAGGGTCCCCGCTGGGGCTCTCGGGGGGCAGGGAAGGGCCCTGTCGGGTACCTGCTCCTCCGTGGGGTCGGGGGGCACGTGCAGCACGTTGCGCACCAGCAGCAGGATCCTCTCGATCAGCAGCGTGTCCTCCTCCTGCCGCTGCTCCCAGTCCTGGGGGGACACGGCTGTCAGGGACCCCCACAGCCCCCCCTGGGGGTTCCTGCCAGGGAAGGACCCCACAGCCCCCAGGGACCCCAGTAGGGACAGACAGACAGACCCCACAGCCCTACAAGGATAGACACCCAATAGCCCCCAGGGATCCATGGCAGGGACAGACCCCATAACCCCTGAGGGACCCCAATAGGGACAGACCCCACAGCCCTGCAGGACAGACCCTACAGCCCCAATAGGGACCCCCAATAGGGACAGACAGACAGACCCCACAGCCCCCAGGGACCCCCAATAGGGACAGACAGACAGACCCCACAGCCCTGCAGGACAGACCCCACAGCCCCCAGGGACCCCCAATAGGGACAGACAGACAGACCCCACAGCCCTGCAGGACAGACCCTACAGCCCCCAGGGACCCCAATAGGGACAGACAGACAGACCCCACAGCCCCCAGGGACCCCCAATAGGGACAGACAGACAGACCCCACAGCCCTCAGGATACCCCCATAGGGACCAGGACAGACAGACCCCATAGCCCTGCAGGAAGACCCAAGCCCCAGGGACCATGGCAGGAGACCACTGAGGACCCCAATAACCCCTGAGGGATCCCCAATAGGGACAGACCCCACACCAGGCTGCAGGAACAGACCCTATCAGTCCCCAGGGACCCCCCAAGGGATAGGGACAGACACCTGAGGGACCCCACAGGACCCCAGGAAGGACCCTCAGGAGACAGAGCCCACAGAGACCCCAATAGGACAGACCCCACACCCTTGAGGACCAGAGCCCCAAATCCTGAGGGACCCCCGTAGAAAGACAGACCCACAATCCCTGAGGGATCCCCAAAAGGGACAGACCCCACAGCCCCTGAGGGATCCCAAATAGGGACAGACCCCACAACCCCAGGGACCCATGGCAGTGATGGACCTTGGAGCCCCCTGGTAATTCCAAGACCCTGCAGCCCCCACAGGACCCCCCAGCAGGGAAAGCCCCCACAGCCCCTGAGGGACCCCCACAAGGAGCAGCCCCCCAAGCCCCCCAGGGGGACTCACCAGCTGCAGGAGGTTGTAGAGCTTCTCACTGAGCACCCCAAACACCTTCTCGTTGGCAAAAGCCTGCAGAGACCCCAAATGAGCAAGGGAACGTGGGCAAAGCCCCCTGCCCACAACGTGTCCCCGGGCAAAACTCACCTCCTTGTAGGCCTGCAGGTAGGACAGCACCTGCAGAAAGTGGTGGCGGGAGGTGGCATCAGCTGGCACCTTCCCAAAGCACAGCAGGGCCGGCTGGGTCAGGTTCACCATCAACCTGGGAGGGAGGGGAGGGCTGTGAGAGACCCCTGCCCACCAAGAAGCCCCCAAAGAGCCACCCAGGTCAGGTTCACCATCAACCTGGGAGGGAGTGGAGGGGTCTGAGAGACCCCTGCCCACCAAACAGACCCCACAGGACCACCTGGGTCAGGTTCACCATCAACCTGTGAGAGACCCCTGCCCACTAAAGAGCCCCCACAGAGCCACCCTGGGCCGGCTGGGTCAGGTTCACCATCAACCTGGGAGGGAATGGAAGGCTGTGAGAGACCCCTGCCCACCAAGAAGCCCTCAAAGAGTCACCTGGGTCAGGTTCACCATCAACCTGTGAGAGACCCCTGCCCACTAAAGAGACCCCACAGAGCCACCCTGGGCCACCTGGGTCAGGTTCACCATCAACCTGGGAGGGAGTAGGGGGCTGTGAGAGACCCCTGCCCACCAAGAAGCCCTCAAAGAGCCACCTGGGTCAGGTTCACCATCAACCTGTGAGAGACCCCTGCCCACTAAAGAGACCCCACAGGACCACCCCTAACCCTGGGCTGGCTGGGTCAGGTTCACCATCAGGAGGGAGTAGGGGGCTCTGAGAGATCCCTGCCCACCAAGGAGCCCCCACAGAGCCACGAGGGTCAGGTTCACCATCAACCTGGGAGGGAGTGGAGGGCTCTGAGAGACCCCTGCCCACCAAGGAGCCCCCACAGGACCATCCCTGAACCCAGGCCAGCTTCACCATCAACCTGTGAGAGACCCCTGCCCACTAAAGAGCGCCCACAGAGCCACCCAGGTCAGGTTCACCATCAACCTGGGAGGGAGTGGAGGGCTGTAAGAGACCCCTGCCCACCAAGGAGCCCCCACAGAGCCACCCTGGGCCACCTGGGTCAGGTTCACCATCAACCTGGGAGGGAGTGGAGGGCTCTGAGAGACCCCTGCCCACCAAGGAGCCCCCACAGAGCCACCCCTGACCCCAGGCCAGCTTCACCATCAACCTGTGAGAGACCCCTGCCCACTAAAGAGACCCCACAGAGCCACCCTGGGCCGGCTGGGTCAGGTTCACCATCAACCTGGGAGGGAGTGGAGGGCTGTGAGAGACCCCTGCCCACCAAACAGACCCCACAGGACCACCTGGGTCAGGTTCCCCATCAACCTGGGAGAGACCCCTGCCCACCAAGGAGCCACCCCCGACCCCAACCCCGCCGTTTGCTACCTGATGACAGCATCAAAGAGCACTTTCTCCTGTGGGTACTGCACCAGGATGGGCAGGAGATCGTTCTGCAGGATCTGGGCCGCCCCCAGCTGCTGCCGCACGTCCCGGGTCTCATCCTCATGGCGCAGGTACCGGATCAGGTCCTTGACGCTCTCTGGGGGCACGGAGCCGTCAGTCCCCGCCGTTCCCGGTTTCCCCCCCGCCCCGGTGCCCACCTACCGAGGCAGTCGGGCTCCCGGTGGTACACGTCGCCCTCCAGGTAGCCCAGGGCGCTGCAGGTGGCCAGGAGCTCGCAGTTCATCATGTACCAGTCCATGCAGCGCGGGGCTGCGCACCGGATCGGTACCGGGGGTCACCTGCGGGCCACCGTCAGCACCGGGGACCCCCGGTTCTGTTCTCCCACCCGTTCTGGGCTCCCCCGATACAGGCAGATCCCGGGGCACTCTCCGGTCCCAGTTTCCCCAACACCGATGAACCTCCCAGGGCTGGTCCCGCTCGGTACCGGAGCCCACCGATCCCACAGCAACCCCCAGGCTCCGGTACCGCCTCGATCCCAGCGCTCCTCCCGTTCCGGTCCACCCCAATACCGGCGCATCCCGCAGCCCCGGCGCACCCCAAACCCGGTTCCTCCGGTTCTATATCACCCCCCGGTTTGGATCCCCTCCCAGTCACGGACTAAACCCCCGGTCCCAGTCGGTTCCGGTACCTTCTCGGTCCCGGAGCATTCCTGACCCTCCCGCCCGATTCCGGATCTCAGCCCCCATTTTCCTCCGGACGCCCCTGATCCCGGGGCGCCCACCGATCCCGGAGCGCCCGGAGGCTCCGGTTCCCCCAATCCCGTATCAACCCCCCCCGGTTCCCGAACCATCCCCCGGTTTCGGTGACCCTGGATCCCCCCCCCAATCCCCGCTCCAGGGCCATCCCGGGACACTCCCGGGCCATCCCCGCACACTCCCCGCCCCCGGACCCCCCGATGCCGGTTCCCCCCGGTCCCGCTCACCGCCGCCCCGTCCCCGTCGCCCTCACGGCCGCGCTCCCGGTCCCGGTGCGGGGGCGGCGTTACACAACCGGCCCAGTTCCCGCGGGCCGAGGCCCCGCCCCGCCGCATCCTTCAAGCGGCAACACCCCCTGAGGGGCCCGGTGGCCCCTCTGCTGCCCCCCGGTCCGCACACCCCCTCCGCCCACCACGGGCACAAACCGGCGGCTCGGTGCCTCGGGGAGCCCCCAGTCCCGCTGCCCTCGCCCCCCGGCCCGCGGTGCTGAGGGGTGGAAGACGGGAGGGGCTCATTGCGGGGAAGGGACGCTGTGGCGGCGTTGCCCTTTTAAGACCGGCGCTGGCTGGGCGGGGCCTGCCCGGGGCGCGGGAACGGGCGGCCCCTCCCGCCACCCGCCGGGCGGGCTCCGGTGTTCCCCCCCCCAATCCTCGTTCCCTCCCGGTTCCCGGTGCCGGGCACGGCCGCGAGCGGTTACCAAAATAAAAGAGCAGGTTTAATTCACCGAACACAGAAGTCCCGCCGCGGCGGGGCGGGGCGGCCCCGGCCCGGTACGGGCGGCCCCGGGCAGCCCGGTTGGCCGGTTCCCGGCAGCAGCGGGGCCCCGCCGCCGGCCGCCCGCCGCGCCGCGCCGCACACACACGCACCACACGCACCGCGGCGGCCCCGTCACAGCAAAGCAGCGGCGGGCGCGGGGCCGCGCCCCGGGACGGGCCCCGTTACAGCCCCTGCGTCTTCAGCTCCAGCGGCTCTGCCGGCGGCTCGGGCGGCGGCTCGGCGGTGGCGGCGGCGGCGGTGACGGCGGTGGGGGCGGGCGGCTCTCCCTTGAGGGCGGCCAGGCGCTCGGCCAAGCTGCGCGGCCGCGGGCACAGCGCGAACTCGTAGAGCACCGCGCCCAGCGCCGCGCCCAGCAGCGGGCCCGCCCAGTACACCTGCGGGGGGGAGGCGTGGGCACCGGCACCGGGGAACCCCCGGCTCCCCGCCCTCCGTGGGGTACACGGTACCCACCCCGCTGATGCTCGAGCACCGGCCCATTCGGAGCCACCGGTCTCCGGGTGAGCGGGGGACTGCAGCGTGTCCCCCTTACCGGGATGTCCCCGGTGGGGGCAGGACCCGACTCCCGCTCCCCGGGATGTCCCCGGTGGGGAAGGACGCGTCTCCCGTTTCCCGGGATGTCCCCGGTGGGGCAGGACTCGTCTCCCGCTCCCCGGGGTGTCCCCGCGTGTCTCCCACTTCCCGGGATATCCCCGGTGGGCAGGACTCGTCTCCCGTTTCCCGGGATGTCCCGGTGGGGAAGGACGCGTCTCCCGCTCCCCGGGGTGTCCCCGCGTGTCTCCCGTACCCCGGAATGTCCCTGGTGGGGCAGGACAGGTCTCCCGCTCCCCGGGATGTTCCTGGTCGGGCAGCACCCATCTCCGTTCCCCGGGATATCGGGGGGTTACCCAGCACCCTGAGGCGCTGCTGTCACCGTGGTGGCACCGGCAGCCCCCCGCCATCAGCGGGGACACAGCGGCTGGGCCAGGACAAGCGGGGAGGCCCTGAGGGGGTCCCGGGGCGGGTTTGGGGGTCCCCGTCCCCCCGCACTTACCCAGTGGTTGGCGAAGTTGCGGGTGATGACGGCGGGGGCGAAGGAGCGAGCGGGGTTCATGCTGGCGCCCGTGTAGTGGATCTGCGGGGGGATCGGGCAGTGGGGGGGCTGCACAGCTGCCCCCCAACCCCTCCCCAGCCCCCGGGGGTCCCCGAGGCCGCTCTTACCCCGAAGAGGTGACCGAGGGCGAGGGAGAAGCCGACGGGCACGGCGGCCATGGCCGGGCGCCCGTCGTGACGGTCGTCGAAGCTGGCGAAGACGCAGAGGACGAACTGGGCGGTCAGGAGCAGCTCCACCACCGTGCCCTGGCCCGGGCCCACGCCGGGGTGCAGCTGCGTGGGGAGGGGGCTCAGCACCCCGAAGAGCTGCACCCCCATTGCCCCCCAGCACCCCAAATCCTCCCTTGTTATCCTTCCACACCCCAAATTTCCACTGTACCATAAACATCTCCTCATGTCCAAATTCTTCTGGGATGCCCAGCCCCACATCAATCCAAACCCCAAAACATCTTCTGGACCCCCAAATCCACCCTCAAACACCTCAGAACCCCAGAACCCCCATTACAGCCCCATGGTACCCCAAAACACCTCCTGGACCCCCTCAATTCCCCCAAACCACTTCCTGGACCCCCCAATCCCCCCAACCCCTCATTACAGCCCCCAAAGTACCTCAGGCCCCCAAATCCCCATTACAGCCTCAAAGTACCTCAGACCCCCCAAACCCCTGGACCCCCTCAATTCCCCCAAACCCCCTTCTGAACCCCCTCAATTCCCCCATGGTCCCCCAGATGCCAAAACAACCCCTGGACTCCCCCAGTCTTTCCAAACCCTCATTACAACCCCAAAGTACCTCAGACCCCCAAACCCTCCTGGACCCCCCCAATTCCCCTAAACCACCTCCTGGACCCCCCCCCCAGTTTCCTCAAACCATCTCCTGGACCCCCCAATTCCCCCAGACACCTCCTGGAGCCCCCAAACCCTCATTACAGCCCCCACCCCACAATCCCCCAGCCCCACAGACACCCCCAGCCCCCCGATATCCCCCCGTGCTCACCGCGCTGAGGCCGAGGGTGCCACGGACGGGGCCGGGGGTCACCCCATAGAGCACCCCAGCTCCGGCCAGCATTCCCAACACCTGGGCCAGCAGGTAACCCAGGGCACGGGGCAGGGAGAGCTGCGAGGCCATCAGGAAGGCCAGCGTGATGGCCGGGTTGACGTGACCCCCGCTGACATTGCCCAACGCCTGCACCAGCGTGCTCTGGGCCAGCCCGAAGGCCAAGGCGGACCCCACAACGCTGGGGGGGCCCGGGGCCCAGCGCAGGGAGGCCCCCAGCCCCAGCAGGGCATAGAGGAGGCTGCCCAGGAACTCGGCCAGCACGGCCCTCCAGAAGGCGGACGAGCGCAGCTCCCGCATGGCCTGGCCCCGCTGCCGCCCTCCACGGCCCCGCTCCCCTCCCCGGGGGCCGCCCGTGCCCACCTTTATAAGCCCCCCCCGGGCCGGCCCCGGGGGTGGGATCGCACCTCAGCCACCCTCCCACCCCACACCGTTAACCGATTCGCTGCCCGGGGCACGGGACAGGTGACACGCGGTGAGGAACCCCCCTGGGCATCCCCCCCATAATGGGGACCCCCCCCAAGCTGCGCCACCCCCCCTCCCTGGGTTTTTTCTGGGGGGGGGCTGTGACCCATTGATGCCCTCAGTGGGGTTTAAGGGACCCCCTTGCTGGGGGCCAGCACTGCCGCACCTCCCACCCCCCTAAAGGTTTTTGGGGACACTTTGGGGCAACCCCCAGTGGGAGGGGCGCTGGGTGGGGGCTGTGGGGTGGGGGCTGCGGGGTGTCCCCCCCCCTCCCCGGTGCTGTTGTCTGCGGGAGGGTTTGGTTTATTCAGGCGGGCTTAGCGGGCGCTGAGTCCCCGGCCGGGGGGATTAAAGCCCGGCCCGGCCATTGGTGCCCGGCGGAATCTGCCGGGGCTGCAGAGGACACCACAAAGGGCTTTGCTGCGCTCAGCTCCCCGGCACGGGACGGGGCTGACGGGGGGTCCCGGCCCCCGCCCTCACCGGGGGGATGCGGGGAGGGAGAACCCGCGGGGAGGGCCGGCCTCGCCGGTGTCGCAGTGCCGCAGCCCCCCGGTATCGCGGTGCCGCAGCCCCCCGGTATCGCGGTGCCGCAGCCCCCCGGTACCGCAATGTCGTGGTGCTGCAGCCCCCCGGTATCGCGGTGCCGCAGCCCCCCGGTGTCGCTGTGCCGTTATCGAGACCCCCTCCCCGGTCCCCTCACAGCATCGCTCCGCACCCACCTGCGACCCCAACACACTTTTAATCCCCCCTACCCACTCGGATAAAAGGGGAGGGGGCACCAAGCCCACCCTGTGGGTGCCCCATGGAAGGATCGGGGGGCTGCTGTGGAATTGGGGGGCTCAGGCAGTGCCCTGCTCGCCCGGGGGCGGTGGTGGGGGGCACTGGGACACCGAGGAGGGGGACAGGCTGGGGGTCTCCACCAGAGCCACGTCCCGGCAGGCGAGGCAGGCGCTGAGCTTCTCCCGGGACGCTCCCGGTGCCAGGATGAACTCGTAGGAGAGCCCGGCCAGCACCGCGCCCAGCACCGGGCCCAGCCAGTACACCTGGAGGGGGACAGAGCTTTGGGGGGGTCCCAGGGATGGGGGGAACACGGGACCCCACCCCAGAGATGGGGACTGAGCAGAGGAACCTGCCCCAGGGGAGGGGGTGTCACTTGTATGGAATAGGGGGATTGGGGAGGGGGCACATCCTGAGGGGATGGGGCTTGTCCCAAGGATGGCAATAGGGGGGACACGGTGGTCTTGTGATGGTGACACCATGAGGACCCTTGGGGACACCATGAGGGCCCTCGGGGACACGGCTGACGCTGACCTGTCCCAGGGGAACCCAGGGAAGGTTTGGGAAGGGAAGGTTTGGGAAGGGAAGGTTTGGGAAGGTTTGGGGAGGGAAGGTTTGGGAAGGGTAGGGAAGGGAAGGTTTGGGAAGGGAAGGTTTGGGAAGGGAAGGTTTGGGAAGGGAAGGTTTGGGAAGGGAAGGTTTGGGAAGGGAAGGGTTGGGAAGGGAAGGGAAGGGAAGGTTTGGGAAGGGAAGGGAAGGTTTGGGAAGGGAAGGTTTGGGAAGGGAAGGTTTGGGAAGGGAAGGGAAGGGAAGGGAAGGGAAGGGAAGGGAAGGGAAGGGAAGGGAAAGGGAAGGGAAGGGAAGGGAAGGGAAGGGAAGGGAAGGAAGGGAAGGGAAGGGAAGGGAAGGGAAGGGAAGGGAAGGGAAGGGAAGGGAAGGGAAGGGAAGGGAAGGGAAGGGAAGGGAAGGGAAGGGAAGGGAAGGGAAGGGAAGGGATCAGGAACCGCCATTCTGGAGTGAGGATGGGACCACAGCGGTCACACCCTGCAGCTGGGGACCCCCCTTACTTGGGGACTCTGGGGGACACCCAGGGTGCCCCCAACTCACCCAATGATCATCCCAGAGCCCGGTGACGATGGCCGGCCCCAGCGAGCGCGCGGGGTTCATGCTGCCCCCCGAGAACGGCCCCTGTGGGTGACGGGGGGGGGGTCAGGGGCTGGTGGGGTGGGGACACCTTGGGCAGGTGGGACATGGGGGGACCTTACAGCAGCCAGGGCACCGGCGGCCACAGCACTGCCCAGGGCCAGCCCGGCCTGTGGGGCTGCGTGTTCAGAGGTGGCAAAGGCAGCCAGTGCCAGCTGGAAGGTGGCAAAGGTCTCCCATGCCAGCGCTGTCCCTGCTGTCCCCGCCGTGCTCACCTGCAGGGAGGGAGGGACACCTGTCCAACCTGTCCAGTGCCAGGGGACAGGGACAGAAATGGGGTACCTTGGAGATGGGACCCCTCAGTCCCTGGGCACCGCATGGGGGGTACTAGGGCAAAGGGGTGCCATGGAAACAGGGAATGGGGTACCTCAGAGATGGGGTACCTCGGGGGTGAGATCCTGGGGTACCTCGGGGATGGGGTACCCGGGCACCGCAGTGGGGGTACCAGTGCAAAGGGGTGCCATGGAAACAGGATGCCCTGTTTCCCACAGGGAATGGGGTACCTCAGAGATGGGGTACCTCGGGGATGGGACCCTGGGGTACCTCGGGGATGGGGTACCCGGGCACCCCAGTGGGAGTACCAGTGCAAAGGGGTGCCATGGAAACAGGGAATGGGGTACCTCAGAGATGGGGTACCTCGGGGATGGGACCCTGGGGTACCTCGGGGATGGGGTACCCGAGCACCGCAGTGGGGGTACCAGTGCAAAGGGGTGCCATGGAAACAGGATGCCCTGTTTCCCACAGGGAATGGGGTACCTCAGAGATGGGGTACCTCGGGGGTGAGATCCTGGGGTACCTCGGGGATGGGGTACCCGGGCACCCCAGTGGGGGTACCAGTGCAAAGGGGTGCCATGGAAACAGGATACCCCAGTTTTTGGGTACCCACGGGGATGGAGTATCTCAGAGATGGGGTACCACAGTGGGCACGAGGACGGGGACAGGGATGGGGACACTCACCCTGGTGACAAGCCCGGTGCCATCCTGCAGCGCTGCCCGGGCAGCAGCAGAGGCCAGCGTGGCCCCCGTGCACTGGGCCAGGACCCCCAGGGCCCCGTGCAGGGCGCTCAGCTTGCGGGTGCACAGCAGGGCCAGCGTCAATGCAGGGTTGGCCTGGGGACCCCCGAGGGTGCAGAGGAGCCCCCCGGCCACCAACCCCCCTGCCAGGGCCGGTGCCAGCTGCTCTGGGGATGCCGAAGCCCCCAGGACCACCCCCACGAAGATGAGGGTGGCCAGCAGCTCTGCCAGCACCCCCCGCCAGAAGCGGCCGCTGCGCAGCTCCTGGGGGGACAGCGGGGTTGGGGGTCACCCCATGGGCACTGCCAGGAGGGGGTGGCACAAAGGGGGCAGGGGGGCTTTGGGGATGGGGTATTTGGGGGGGGGATGCCCAAGGATTGGGTGTCTCAGGGGTGGGGTGCTATGGCAACAGGATGTGCCAGTGGTTGGGGAGTTTTGTGAGGGGACCCCCCAACATCTGGGTACTGCAGTGGGGGGGTTCCTCGGTGGTGGGGTGCCCTGGCAATGGGGTGTCCCAGTTTTTGGGATGGGGTACCTCAGAGATGGGGTACCTTGGGGATGGGACCCCCCCAGCACCTGGGTACCACAATGGGGGGGTCCCTTGGTGATGGGTGCCCTGGTGATGGGGTGCCCAGTTTATGGGATGGGGTACCTAAAAGATGGGGTATCTTGGGGATGGCACCTCTCAGTCTCTGGGCACTGCAGTGGGGGGTACCGGGGCAATGGGGTGCCATGGAAACAGGATGTCCCAGTTTTTGGGATGGGGTACCTCAGGGATGGGACCCCTCAGTCCCTGGACACTGCAATGGGGGTACCAGGGCAATAGGGTGCCATGGAAAGAGGATTCCCCAGTTTTTGGGTACCTACAGGGATGGGGTACCTAAAAGATGGGGTACCTCGGGGATGGGACCCCTCAGTCCCTGGGCACTGCGGTGACAGCATGTCCTGGCAATGGGGTCACAGGGATGAAGGGGGGACAGCAGCCACGACAGGGCCAGGGGTCACAGTGAGGGACCCCCCTGTGCCAGGGCTATGGGCCTGGCATTGAAGTGACAGATTTGGGGACTCTCCATGAGTTGGGGGCTGCTCACCCACCCCCCCAGGCAGGGAGGGACTCCGGGGCTGTGGTTTTGGGGAGGGGGCTGGGGGGGTCGGGGCCTCTCGCAGGGGTCTTACCTCGATGGCCATGGTGCAGCTGTGGGAGAGGGGAGTGCAGAGCAGGGGCACCTCCTGCCCCCTGGCACTGCCACCCCTGGCACTGTCCCTGTCACCCCCCAGCAGTGCCACCCCTTTGGCACAGGGCAGCCCTGAGGTGCTGAGGGTGGGGCAGGATTTTGGGAGGGGGTCCTTGGAGCATCCCTGGGTGCCATGGCAACCCCCGGGACACTTTGGGGTGTTGCCAGGACAACCAGAGATGAAAGGACATGGGATGAAAGGCTGGGGGGGATGGGGGGGGTCACACATCTGGGATGAGAGTGGGGACAGGGCTGTCCCTGGGGGGGTTGGACACCTGGGATGGGCACAGGGACCCTCGGGGAGGGGCTGAGGGGGGCACAGGGGACAGGGTGACACACCTGGGATAGGCACAGGGACAAGATCCTAGGGGGGTGGCAGGGGACAGGGTGACACACCTAGGATGAGCACAGGGTCCTGGGGGGAGCAAGGGGGTCACAGGGGACAGGGTGACACACCTGGGCAGGGGGATGGCATTGTCACACACCTGAGACGAGAATGGGGATAGGGTCCCTGGTAGGGCAACAGGAGGGGTGGCACAAGTGGATCAAGATGGGGACAGGGCTGTCCCTGGCAGGGGGACCAGGGTGGGTCACACATTTGGGACAAGAATTGGGGACAGGGAGGTCCTGGGGAGGTCACACATGCCACAATTCAGGGACAGGGATATCCCAGGGGGGGTGACACACCTGCCACAATTCATGGACAGGGGTATCCCAAGGGGGTCACACATCTGGGACAAGAACTGGGGACAGGGATGTCACTGGGGGGTCACAAACCTGCCACAATTGAGGCACAAGGGTATCCCAAGGGGGTCACACACCTGGGACAAGAATTGGGGACAGGGGTGTCCATGGGGGGGTCACAAACCTGCCACAATTCATGAACAGGGGTGTCCCGAGGGGGTCACACATCTGGGACAAGAACTGGGGACAGGGGTATCCCTGGGGGAGTCACAAACCTGCCACAATTCAGGGACAGGGGTGTCCAAGGGGGCTCACACATCTGTGACAAGAATTAGGGACAGGGGTGTCCCAAGGGGTCACACATCTGGGACAAGAATTGGGGACAGGGGTATCCCAAGGGGGTCCCACATCTGGGACAAGAACTGGGGACAGGGATGTCCCTGGGGGGATCACAAACCTGCCACAATTCAGGGACAGGGGTGTCCCAAGGGGGTCACACACCTGGGACAAGAATTGGGGACAGGGGTGTCCCTGGGGGGGGTCACAAACCTGCCACAATTCATGGACAGGAGTGTCCCAAGGGGGTCACACACCTGGGACAAGAACTGGGGACAGGGCTGTCACTGGGGGAGTCACATACCTGCCACAATTCATGGACAAGGGTATCCCAAGGGGGTCACATATCTGGGACAAGAATTGGGGACAGGGATGTCCGTGGGGAGTCACACACCTGCCACAATTCATGGACAGGGGTGCCCAAGGGGGTCACACACCTGGGACAAGAACTGGGGACAGGGGTATCCCAAGGGGGTCACACACCTGGGACAAGAATTGGGGACAGGGGTGTCCCTGGGGGGGGTCACAAACCTACCACAATTCATGGACAGGGGTGTCCCAAGGGGGTCACACATCTGGGACAAGAACTGGGGACAGGGATGTCCATGGGGGAGTCACAAACCTGCCACAATTCATGGACAGGGGTGTCCCAAGGGGGTCACACATCTGGGACAAGAACTGGGGACAGGGATGTCCCTGGGGGGGGTCACAAACCTGCCACAATTCATGGACAGGGATGTCCTGGGGGGATCACACACCTGCCACAATTCATGGACAGGGGTGTCCCAAGGGGGTCACACATCTGGGACAAGAATTGGGGACAGGGGTGTCCCTGGGGGGTCACAAACCTGCCACAATTGAGGCACAAGGGTATCCCAAGGGGGTCCCACACAGGACAAGCCCGGGGCCGGGTCTGACCCCACCGTGGGAGGGATCTGGGGCCGCAAGGGGGGCCCAGCCCCGGTGCCCCCCCGGCCGTGGCTCTGCCGGCTCAGCAGCGGCCCCGGCCCCGCACGTGGGGTGAGTCAGCGGGCGAAGCCCTGGCTCAGCACGGGGGGGCCCCGGCGCTGCTGAGCCCGGCAAAGCCAGAACAATCCGCGGCCACAAAGGGATGGGACAGAGCCGGGACACGCGGGGGGACACCGGGGGGACAGCCCTGAGGGGGGGGGTGGGAGGGTTTATAGGAGAGGAATATGTGGGGGACACCAGGGGACACACAGGGGGACAGCCCTGGGAGATGGGGACAGCCCTGGGGGAGGTTATAGGAGGGGAATATGTGGGGGACACACAGGGGGACAGCCCTGGGAGATGGGGACAGCCCTGGGCGAGGTTATAGGGGGGGAATATGTGGGGGACACCGGGGGGACACACAGGGGGGACACCAGGGGGACAGCCCTGGGAGATGGGGACAGCCCTGGGCGAGGTTATAGGAGGGGAATATGTGGGGGACACCGGGGGACACACAGGGGGACACTGAGGGGGAATACGGGATGTGGGGGTCCTAGGGGGAATATGGGGGGGATATGCTGGGGACACCGGGGGGGACAGCCCTGGGGGGATGTGGGGGGGTTTGGGGCGGAATAGCGGGGGATATGTGGGGGACACTGGGGGGACACCGGGGGACAGCCCCAGGGGGGTGTGTGTGGGGCGTTTATGGGAGGGGAATATGGGGGGACACCGGGTGTGGGGGGGTTTTAGGGGGAATATGGGGGAGATATGTAGGGGACACCGGGGGACACACAGAGGGACAGCTCTGGGTGGGGAGGGGGTTTTAAGGGGGGAATATGGGGGTGGACACACAGGGGGACATTTGGGGACAGCCCTGGAGGGGTGGGGGGTGTTCTGGGGGGAATATGGGGGGGATTATGTGGGGGACACCGGGAGGACACACAGGGGGACAGCCCTGGAGGAGTGAGGGGACACCGGGGGGACAGCTCTGGGGGGGTTTAAGGGGGGAACACCGGGGGACACACAGGGGGACATTGGGGGGACAGCCCTGGGGGGGTGTGTGAGGGTTTTAGGGGTAATATGGGGGGGACATGCAGGGTGACAGCCCTGGGGGGGTTTATAGGAGGGGAATATGTGGGGGGCACTGGTGGGATAGCCCTGGGGATGTGGGGGGTTTTTTGGGGGAATATGGGGGGGATATGTGAAGGACACGCAGGGGAATATGAGGGAAGAAAAAGGGAGGGGAGATTGGGGGGAAACAACTGGGGGACATGTGGGGGACACCCTGTGGGGACAATTTGGGGACATTCTGCTGACACATGTGGCCAGTCACGGTAGGGACACACAGAGGGGACATTTGGGGGGACACCGAGTGGGACAAGGGGATGGAGGGGGTCCCCAGGACCCTGTGCCCCTCTTGTGCTGTCCCTGCCAAACCTGGCTGAGCTCGTGCCAGGGTGGGCACAGCTGGGCTGGGACCCCCATTGTGCCCCTGGCGTTCTGTGTCACCTCACAGACTCTCTGGGGACCACCAGATGTGCCCCCAAGACCCCCCAGTCTTGTCTTGTAGACCCTCCAGGTGCCCCCAGTGCCCCCCTTCTGCCTCACAGACCCCCGCAAAGTGGCCCCAGCGCCCCCAATCCTACCCTATAGACCCCAAAATGTCACAACCTGCCCCTCAGGATCCCCTACAGACACTCAGGTGCCCCCAGGATGCCCCAGAGCCCCCCCACGGTGCCCCCAGAATCCCCCCACCCTACTCTACACAACTCCCTGAACCCCTCAATCCTGCCCTGCAGACCCCCAGAGCCCGCCAGAAACCCCAATCTCGCCCCCCAGACCCTCAAGACGCTCCCCAGACCCCTCAGGTGCTCCCCAGACCCCTCAGGTGCCCCCCAAATTCCGCCTTTCCCCACTCCAAAATGGCGGCCCCCGGAGCCGCCTCAGAAATGGGCGCGGCCTAAGGCAGTCACGTGACGGAGGAAAGACGCCAATATGGCGGCGGGCGGGGTGTGGTGTCCAACCACGTGACCAGCGTTTCCAAAATGGCCGCGCCCACGGCGAAGGCGGGGAGGCGGGGCCAAGGGGGTAATGGCGGCGGTGGGCGTGGCTTCTCTTAAAGGGACCGCGCTATACCGGGGAGGGGGGATCCGTGACGTCCCCTCGGTGCGGGGGAGGGGTCGGGGGGTGCAGCCCCCCCGGGGGTTCGTGAGAGGGACCCTCCCCTCTCCCAGCTGAGGGAGAGGAGGGGTGCGGGATCCCCGCCGCCGTGTTCTCCGGTGTCCCCCCGGTTTTCCCCCGGTGTCCCGGGCGGTCTAGGGGGGAAGGTGTCTCATTTGTGGGGAGGGGGGTGTCGTGAGGCTGACAGGGTCACTGAGAGGGTGACAGGCGGTACCGGAGATGACACCGGGGGGGGCGAGGGGCAGCACCGGGGGGTTCCGGGGAACACCGGGGAAGAACGGACCGGACCGGGGTTGACACTCGGGAAGGACGGGTAGCGCCCGGGGGGCTGACACCGAGGGGTAACGGGCAGGACCAAGGGGTGACGAGGAACACCGGAGGAGGACGGGGCAGCACCGGGGGGGTGACAACGGGGGTAACGGGAGAGTACCGGGGGGTGACACAGACGGAGGGCACCGGGGTGGTGACACCGGGGAGGGACTGGCAGGGCCAGGGGGTGACGCGGACCACCCGAGGAGAACGGGCAGCACCGGGATGTGACGGGGAACACCGGGGGAGAACGGGGCAACACCGGGGGGTGACACCGGGGGAACAGGAGGCACCCTAAGTGACACCGGAGGGGGACGGGCAGCACCGGGCTGACACCGGAGGGGCACGGGCAGGACCGGGGTGTGATGGGGACCACCTGAGGAGGACGGGCGGCACCGGGGGGTGACACCGGGGAGGGACTGGCAGGGTAAGGGGGTGACGCGAACCACCCGAAGAGAACGGGCAGCAGCGGGATGTGACGGGGAACACCGAGGGAGAGCGGGGCAGCACCGGGGGGTGACACCGGGGGGTAACAGGAGGCACCCTAAGTGACACCGGAGGGGGACGGGCAGCACCGGGGCTGACACCGGAGGGGCACGGGCAGGACCGGGGTGTGACGGGGACCACCTGAGGAGCACGGGCGGCACCGGGGGGTGACACCGGGGGGTAACGAGCAAGACCGGGGATGACACCGGGGGAGAACGAGCAGCACCGGGGGTGACACCGGAGAGGAACGGGGAGGAGTGAAGGTGACACGGGAGGAGCACCGGGCTGTGCCGGGCAGCACCGGGCGGGGAGCGGCGCTAGGACCCGGCGCGGCGGGGCCCGCCCGGATTCCAGGCTGGCTCCCGGTGTGACGTCACGCCCGGTCCCGGCCCCTCGCGCTCGGGAAAATGCTGCTCTCGGTGCCGCCGCGCTCGGGGCTCCCCGCCTTCGCCTACAACAAGGGCGGCAAGAAGGTACCGGGAGGGCGGCGGGGCCCGCTGGGCCCGGCCCGGTCCGCTCCGGTATTGGGAGGGGGGGGATCCGGTGGGGGCGGATCCGGGGCCGTCCCGGCGGGACAGGCCCGGGGAGGGGGGGGCGGGGAATGGGGGTGCTGGGAAAGGGGGGCCACCCCTAGCGGGTCACCCCCACCCCAACACCGGGAAGGGAGCGGGGACACCCCCCCGGTGAGCTCCGGTTTGCCGGGGGGGGGGTCCCGTGTGTTCGGCGCTATCGCCACCCCCGGTTCGTGGCTCAGTTTCCCTCCCCATCCCCGTTCATCCCCCCCAGCCCCGGTTCGTGCCTCAGTTTCCCTCCGCATCCCGTGATGGAAGTGGGGGGGGTGGGGTCACCGCATTGTGGCCTCCCCGCTCCTACCGGGGACACCGAGGGAGGATTTGGGGGGTCCGGGATGGAATTTGGGGCTGGGGACACACCAGGACAGGGGGTCTGGAGGGTGGGGAGGGGAAGGTGGGGACCCCCTGAGTGAGGGGATGGGGGAGAGGGTCGGGGTTTGGGGGTCCTGCGGGAGATAATGGGGTGCAGGGGGAGACAATGGGCTTGGGGGGAAGTTATGGGGCCCAGGGAGAGATAATGGGGTCAGGGGAAAATGGTGAGATCCAGGGGGTTGGGGGGAAATGATGGGGCTGGGGGGAAAATAGGGGGTCCAGGGGGGAGATAATGGGGTTTGGGGGGAAGTTATGGGGTCCAGGAGTCCTCTCAAAAGGGAAGATAATGGGGTTGGGGGGAGATGATGGGGTCCAGGGGTCCTTCTCTCCAGGGAGGATTTTGGGGTCAAAATTATAAGAGGGGGAAATTATAAGGTCCAGGGGGAGATAATGGGGCTGGGTGAGATAATGAGATCAGGGGGAAATTTTGGGGACAAGGGTAAGATAATGGGGTTGGGGGGAGATAATGGGGTTGGGGGGAAATTATGGGAATTTGGGGGTCAGGGGGAAATGATAAGGTCCAGGGGGAGATAATGGGGCTGGGGGAGATAATGAGGTCGGGGGGAAATTGTGGGGACAAGGGTAAGATAATGGGGTTCAGGGGGGAGATAATGGGATCCAGGGGAGGGGTCCAGGGGTCCTTCTCTCCAGGAGGGTGATAATAGGGTTGGGGGCAAATTATGGGGTCGGGGGGAAATGATGGGATCCAGGGATCCTTCTCTCCAGGGGTGAGACAATGAGGTCCAGGCTGAGCCCCCCGGGATGGGCTGAACCCCATTTGGGGTATCTCAGGGCGAGGGGAGGATTTTGGGGGTCTACAGCAGAGCTGATCCCCCATTTCCCCCCCCAGCAGCCCTATGTGCCCCCGGCCCAGCCCCTGGGCCCCCCCAGCCCCAGCCCGGCCGCGGGGACCCCAGACCAGCTCAGCAAGACCAACCTCTACATCCGGGGGCTGCACCCCGGCACCACCGACCAGGACCTGGTCAAGCTCTGCCAGCCGTGAGTGGGGCGGGGGTCCCGCTGTGTCCCCCCCATCCCCAGAACCCTTCATGGGGGGGCTGGGGGTCCCACAGAATCCTGACACCCCCTTTATCCCCCTCCCCAGCTATGGGAAGATTGTCTCCACCAAAGCCATCCTGGATAAAACAACCAACAAGTGCAAAGGTTTGGGGGGACACTGAGGCTGGGGTGGGGGTCGGGAGGGTGGGAGGGTTGGGGGGGCTGCAGGGGAAGGGGCTCCATGGGGCTGGGGGGGGTTTCACAGATCTGGGGGGCTGCAAGGGGTTGGGGTGCATGGGGCTGGGGGGCTCAGGATGATGGGGAGAGCTGGGGGGGACAGGGATTTGGGGGGACTTCCAGAGCTGGGGGGCTGCACAAATCTAGGGGGGCTGTGGGGAGTGGAGGTGTTTGGGGCTGGAGGGGCTCAGAATGGGGGGACAGGGATTTGGGGGGACTTCCAGAGCTGGGGGGCTGCACAGATCTGGGGGGGCTGCAAGGGGTGGGGGTACATTGGGGCTGGAGGGGCTCAGGATGGGGGGACAGGGAATTGGGGGGGGCTTCCAGAGCTGGGGGGGCTACAAGGGGTCAAGGGGTGGGGGTACATTGGGGCTGGAGGGGCTCAGGATGGGGGGACAGGGATTTAAGGGGTCTTCCAGAGCTGGGGGGCTGCAGAGATCTGGGGGGGCTGCAAGGGGTTGGGGTGCATGGGGCTGGAGGGGCTCAGGATGGGGGGACAGGGATTTAAGGGGTCTTCCAGAGCTGGGGGGCTGCAGGGGATGGGGGGGACAGGGATTTGGGGGGGCTGCACAGATCTGGGGGGCTGCAAGGGGTGGGGGTACATGGGGCTGGGGGCTCAGGATGGGGGGGCCAGGGAATTGGGGGGGCTTCCAGAGCTGGGG